>NC_046162.1:34847637-34942637 GCF_011064425.1 Rattus rattus
CCTGCATAATGACATCAACCTACATTTCACCCTTTCCGTCTAATTAAAAAAAAAAAAAACAACTTTTCTCTCAAATATAACCAAGGGGAGAGTGTGTGAAAGCGATAAGAGAAACAGCTAGAGTGCGTGAATCTCAGGCAGAGTGGGAACTCTCGAGAACCAGGTCTATCGTCTTCTTTAACTTTACCACAACAGAGTCCTTTTGAGAATCTACTTCCCTTCATTTCTCTTGGCCACGTTGGCCATGGGGCAATCTCCCTCAACCCCAACATCCCAGAGGCAGAAGCAGATGGATCTCTGTAAGTTTAAAACCATTTGTGAGTTCTATATACTGAGACCCTATCTCAAAAAAAAAAATAAAAGCAAAATAACAACAACAACAAAACATTATTAACAACAAAGTACAAAATTGAAACTGTTTTGTTTTGTTTTGTGAGACAGGGTGCCCAGGCTAGCCTGGGACTCACCTGGTGGCTGAGGATAACCTTGGGCTCCTGATTCTCCTGTTTGTACCTCTCAAGTGCTGGGATTATAGGAATGTGTCATATTGGTTTATTTGTCTTTACGACCGCATCTCACTCTGTTGCCCAGGCTAGCCTGGGACTCATTGTGTAACCCAGGCTGGTTTAAATTTCTTTGTAATCTTGCCTCAGCCCCTCAGAGCTGGGATTACAGGCATGAGCCACCAACTGTCTTCTCCTCTAGGGCACTGCCTTAGTTATTTTTCTATTGCTGTGAAGAGACATTGGGACAAAGGCAACTCTTACAAAACATTTAATTTGTGTGGATTGCTTACAGTTTTAGCTGGTTAGTTCATGATCATGATAGAAGGCAGACAGGCATGGCACTGGAGCAGTAATGAGAGCTTTACATCCTGAATCTTAGGGTAGCTGGCAGGGAGAGAGAGAGAGAGAGAGAGAGAGAGAGAGAGAGAGAGAGAGAGAGAGAGAGAGACAGACCAGAGAGACACAGAGAGAGAGAGACAGAGAGACACAGAGAGACAGAGGCAGAGACACAAAGACACAGAGAGACACAGAGAGACAGACAGAGAGACAGAGACAGAGACAGAGAGGAGAGAGACAGAAAGATAGAGAGAGACAAAGAGGGAGAGAGAGACAGAGACAGAGAGAGACAAAGAGGGAGAGAGGAGAGAGAGACAGAGACAGAGAGAGACAAAGAGGGAGAGAGAGACAGAGACAGAGAGAGACAAAGAGGGAGAGAGAGACAGAGACAGAGAGAGACAAAGAGGGAGAGAGGAGAGAGAGACAGAGAGTGACAGGCAGATAGACACAGAGAGAGACAAGGAGAGAAATAGAGAGACAGAGAGGTGAGAGACAGAGAGAGGAGAGAGAGAAAAACAGAGAGAGAGGAGACAGACAGAAAGACAGAGACAGAGAGAGAAAAAGAGGGAGAGAGAGGAGAGAGAGACAGAAAGAGAGAGAGGAAAGACAGAAAGAGAGACACAGAGAGGAGAGAGACAGAAAGAGAGACAGAGATAGAGGAGAGGGACAGAGAGGAGAGAGAGAGAGAGAGAGAGAGAGAGAGAGAGAGAGAGAGAGAGAGAGAGAGAGAGAGAATGAATGAATGAGACTATTTCCTGGTCCATCTGTGTCCGTAGCTGATTGGCTAGCACCTATTGTCATTAGAAACTGGCCCAGGCCCAGGCTTGAGATTTTGAAACCTTAAAACCCAACTCCTCCAATCCTTTCCAAACAGGTTCACTAACTGTGGACCAAGCATCACACATAGGAGCCTACGGGGGCCATTGTCACTGAAGCCACCACAGGGACTTTGTATTCTTATGGGCTTTGTGGTTTTATTTTCACAGTAGGCTTTGGAAACAAGCAACTTTCTACGTTTCCCTCCACAGGTGGGTGGGGTAGGGGGCCCTGCCTCCTTCAGCTGGGCAGGATCACATGACATTTGTCCCCAGATTCTCTGGCTGTCTCTGTCTGTCTCTCTATCTCTCTGACTCTGTCTCTGTCTCTCTCTCCTGGCAGATAGACTTATAATGTTTGTGTTTGGGGTTTTGTGTATGGAGCAAAGAAGAGGTGCCCTTGACAGCACGGTGAGGAGAAAGCTTCAGGGAGGAGCTGGGGGCTGAGGGAGGAGCAGAGGTCTGACTTGCTTATGTAAGAGTCACTTGTTTTGTGATCCCCGGGTGGCAGAGCTGCTAAGTTTAGACTTGAACCTGAAACTTTGGATCCTGGCAAGGTATCAGAGGCTGGCGGCTCTGGCAGGAAAGGCTGTGTGCCCTGCACCTGGGAGGCTCCTGAGAGAGGAGGGGCCTGATAGGGTTGGGGAAAGAAGCTGAAGAAGCTACAGCATGTCACGGCAAGCCCAAAGGTCAGTTTCCTGCCTCCCTCCAGGGCACTCAGAACCCAGCTTGGTGATTTATTATCTTTCTACCCGTCACAGTCAAGAAAGTCCTCTCCCCTGGAGGGGCAAAGGGCGTTGTAGGAGGGGCAAAAAGGAGCCCATGTTTGGAGATGCATGAGCAGATCCAGACTTTGCCGGCAGCATAGTGTGCATTTGTGCATGCGTGTGCGTGCCTGTGCGTGAGTGTGTGGGTGCGTGCGTGTGTGTGTGTGTGTGTGTGTGTGTATGTGTGTGTGCATGTGTGTGTGCATGCGTGTGTGCATGCGTGTGCGTGAGTGTGTGTGTGCGTGTGTGTGTGTGCGTGTGTGTGTGTGTGTGCGCGCACATGCATGAGTGTGATATGCATGGAGGTGTGGCAGCAGGAAACCATATTAGAGGCAGCACAGACACTGCTGTCAAGTTGGGAACAGGCCAATCCATACCCCCTCTGTCCTGACACCAATTACAAATCTGGGATCCCCGGGGCCACCCTCACATTTAAGAACTCACTAGGATCTCTGTCACTCCCAGTCACAAGGAAAATTGACCCCGAGAAGTGTCGGGTGGGCAAGGCCAGGGGGATTCCCAGGGAACTGTCTGCTGTCTCCTGCAGATGGCGTCCCAGCTGGCGCCCACCACTCTCAAAATGTGCCAACTCACACAGAGCATCGTCCCTGGCCTTGCTACCTGGAGTGTATATTGGGTTTCATGCTTGCTGCCTGTGAGGCCGACACCAGTCAGTCCTTCAGAACTCCCAAGGCCCAGATGCATAAGCTTGGCTCGAAGCTGGTAACTGTGGTTGTTGATGTACTCTGTATGACGACTCTCTCTAAATGAAGATCCTCCCCTCGAGTGAGCGGCACTTTCTGGAAGCTAGGGGCAAAGGCCAGACCTCCTTTCAGACAAAGTTAAGTTCTTTACTTGTATGTAGATAAATTCACCCTCCAGCCTGCATTAGGCTGCAGAGTCCTTTCTTCCAGGACTGAAAACCCCAGGGCATGGTCTTCAGCTGTCCCCATGCACATAATGCAGAAGGAAGCCCAGTGGACTGGCTGCCTGTTTTCATGCTGACTGTCACCTAATGCACTGATGGTTGAACACCAGCTGTGGCACAGTGCCCTGGAAAGGGACAGGGTGGACTAGTCAGAGCCAGCCCTGAACCCCAGGCAGCATTCATTCCGGTAAAGAAAGTTAGCAACGCTGCGATCAGGCATTTAGTTCCATGAAGGAAGCAAAAGGCCAACCTAAAAACAAGAGGGTGGAAGAGAGAACCTATCTTTGAATGGGAGTAGAGGAAGTGACCACTGGGTGGAGGATGTGGTTCAGTTGGCAGAGTGCTTAGTGTCTAGCACTGGGAAGTGGAGGCAGGAAGATTGAAGCCATCCTTGGCTACATAATAGTGAGTTTGAGGCAAGCCTGGGCTACATGAGACATGTCAAAAAAATCCCAAAACAATCTTTAACCCTAGCACTCAGGAGGCAGATGCAGATCGATCTCTCTGAGTTCAAGGCCAGCCTGGTCTACATAGTGAATTTTATGACAGTCAGGGAGGGCTACATAGCGAGACTTTTTAAAAACAACAAAATCAAAAAAACAAAAACAAAAACAAAAAACAAGACAAGAGTAAAAAATGAACTAATACTTGTTTAAGTCCTTAAAGACTTAGGTTGTCAAATGACAGAGGCAGGTCCAGCTCTGTCCCTAGGGCAAACACCGTGTATCTGTTCTCTCTCTCTCTCTCTCTCTCTCTCTCTCTCTCACACACACACACACACACACACACACAGAAATGACTGCACCTACTCCAAATCACAACCATTCTAATGCAGCAAATGTAGAAAGAGCCTCTGCCTTTATTAAGATTTATTTTATTGGGGTTGGGGATTTAGCTCAGTGGTAGAGCGCTTGCCTAGCAAGCGCAAGGCCCTGGGTTCGGTCCCCACCTCCGAAAAAAAGAAAAGAAAAAAAAAAGATTTATTTTATTTTATTTTTATTTACTTATTTGAATGTAGCCCTGGCTGTCCTGGAACTCACAGAAATCCACTTGCCTCTGTCTCCTGAGTGCTGGGAATACAGGTGTGCACCACCACGCCCAGCAAAGAAGAGATTCTAAAATACAAGTATGTGTGTGTGTCTATGCACACGAGTGCAGTGCCTGCTGAGGCCTGGAGACTGAAGCTCAAGATATAGGGACATGGGACACAGATGTTGGGATGCAGACTGGGGTCCTCTAGAACACAGCAAAGGTACTTAACTGGTGAACGTTCTCTTTAGCCCCCTTCCCCCGGTTTGAGACAGGGTCTCACTCTGTCGCACAGGCTGTTCCCAGATTTATCTTTGCTCTTTGTCTCTTAGGGGCAGGGTGAGAGGAGGGAGAGGCAGGGTTTCATTGTCCTAATCTGGCCTCAAATATCCCAAGTAGCTGAGGATAACCCTGACTTCCTCGTTAGGCTGCCTGCATGCCAGATCCCTTCCAGGCCTGCCTCACTGGGCTTGCCTGGGGTTATGTGGGGCTTGGGATGGAATCCAGGGCATCAGGCATGCTAGGTAAGCACTCTGCCAATTTAGGTAATTCAAGGCCAGCCTGGGATACACAGTGTGTTCAAAAACAGCCAAGGCAACTTAGCAAGCCATGTCTCAAAAAGTAAAAACTGTGGGAATGGGGAGATAGCCCAGCTGATAGAGGTACTTATAGTCAAGCCTGTTGATCAGAGCTAGATTCCCCTGGACCCATGGTAGAAGGACAGAATTAACTTCTCCATGCTATTCTCAGACATGTGTGCTGTAGTATGTGTGTATCACCTATAAAATAAACAAATAAAAAAATAGATGAGGGCTGGCTATGTAGTCCAGGCTGGCCCTAACTTCTGGCCTCTGCCTTAGCCTTCCAAGTTGCTGGGATTTCTGTGTGTGCCACTACACCTGACTCTCCAAGGATCCTTTGTGAGCACATTGGGCCCACCAGGTGACCCAGGATAATGTCCCTGTGTCACCGTCCTTAACATGGATGTGACTGCACTTACATGTGGAGAGTAAACAGTCACACCCATAGAGGCAGGGAGTGCAACAGTGGGTTACTGGGTCTGAGGGGAAGGCACAGGGAGACCCCCTGATGATACAAAGTTTCAGCTACTCCTGTTACATAATTTCTGGAGCTGTACCTGCTGGGGCATCCATGGCTGACAGTCCCGGGGAAGGACGGTAGCAATCCTGTCTATTTGATGGGGTTTAGAATCACCTGGGCAAGCCTGGGAGGGAGTTTCTAGAGTGGGTTGATTGAGGAGGGTAGCCTCGCCCTAATGCTGGGTGGCATTAGCTCATCGGCTTAGACTAAAGAAAAAGGAGAAAGTGAACTGAGCCACCAGCATTCATCTCTCTGAGTTTGCTGACTGTGGATGCCCTGTGACCAGCAGCCTCCTGTGCCTGTTGTCATGTCTTTCCTGCCTTTTCAACTCCCAAGCCAAAATAAACCTGTCCTTCCTTGAGTTGCCTTTGTCAGATACTGTGTTTCAGTAAGAAGAAAAACCACTCATACAAGCGGTGTATTGTAAGTTTAAGCTGTGAAGATAGATTTTTTTTTCCCCTTCTTTGTTTTGTTTTGTTTTTGAAGACAAGGTTTCTGTGTGTATCCCTGAACTTGCTGTGTAGATCAGGCTGGCCTCGAACTCAGAGATCTCTCTGCCTCTGCCTTCTGAGCGCTGGGATTAATGCTATGCACCACCATGGCCCCACTCATTTTGGTTTTCTGAGACAGGGCCTTGCTCTGCAGCTCTAGGCTGGTCTTGAACGTAAAATCTTATAGCATCCCTCATGCACGCACACACTGCCACTTATATAACCAATAATAATTATATAATAATTTTTAAAAGTTCCTAAAGCAGACTGGAGGCAAGGCGGCTCAGTAAAGAGCCCTTGCTGCTGAACTGTGGTTCAGTTCCTAGCACTCACAGGGAGGTACCCAGTGGTCCTTAACTCGGTTAAGGGGATCTAGCGCCCTCTTTCGGCCTCCATGGTCAATGCATGCACATGGTACACAGGCATCTATGCAGGCAAAACACTCATACACATAAAACAAAAATAATATATACATCTTCGTTTTAAAAGCCAGGAGAGGGGGTTGGGGATTTAGCTCAGTGGTAGAGCGCTTGCCTAGCAAGCCCAAGGCCCGGGGTTCAGACCCCAACACAAAAAAAAAAAAAAAAAAAAAAAAAAAAAAAAGCCAGGAGAGATTGATAAGTGAGTAGAGATGTTTGCTGACTAGTCTTTGGAACCTACAGAAGAGAATGGACTCTGTATGATCTTCGCGCCCCCTGCAGCCCTCTCCTCTAATAATAATTAAGTAAATTGATTTTCTTTTTTTTTAAAAATATTTTTCAAGATTTATTTATTAGATATGAATACACTGTCGCTGTCTTCAGACATACTGAAAGAGGGCATCAGATCTCATTACAGATGGTTGTGAGCCACCATGTGGTTGCTGGGACTTGAACTCAGGACCTCTGGAAGAGCAATCAGTGCTCTTAACCACTGAGCCATCTCTCCAGCCCGTAAATTGATTTTCAAAAAGATTCCTTGCCCCACTCCATGGGGCCCCAAGTCTCTTGTGGGTTAGGTGCATCTTCTCTGCCTGAGTCCAGACCCAGCAGTCCTCTGCTGTATATGTGTTGGGGGGGCCTCATATCAGTTGGTGAATGCAGCCTGGTTTGTGGCTCAGAGATCCCAGGGGTCCAGACAGAAGTCCAGCAATGCTGTCCTCTAAGGGTCTACCCAGGAGCTGACTCAGACAGATGCAGAATCACAGAGCAAAGCAGTGGCTGAAGCTTGGGGATTCTTATGGAAGAACTGGAGGAAGGGTGGGGGCCCTGAAGGTAACAGGAACACCTCTGGAAGATAAACAGTGTGAACTAACCTAGACCATTGGCATTCTCAGAGACTCTACCACTAACCAAAAAAATACACATTCTAGACTAGGCCTCCCGGCACATATGTAGCAGATGTGCAGATTGGCCTTATGGAAATGGAACAACTGGAATGGAGCCTCTCCCAAGAGCTGTGGCCTGTACCTGGGATATGTGTTAGTTGGACTGCCTTGTCTGGTCTCAGTGGGAGAGGATGTGCCTGTCCTGGCTGACTTGATGTGCAAGGGTGGGGCCGTATCCAGGGAAGGGGAAGAGTTGTGCAGAAAGGATTCTGGGAGGGCACGGCAGGGAGGGGGCAGTGAGCAGGATATAAAATGTATAGTATAAATTAATAAATAAAAGAAAAAAGATTCCGGGGTTGGGGATTTAGCTCAGTGGTAAAGCACTTGCCTAGCAAGCACAAGGCCCTGGGTTCGGTCCTCAGCTCCGAAAAAAAGAAGAAAAAAAAATAAAAGAAAAAAGATTCCTTTAGTTTTATGTTACGTGGATGGGTGCTTGCCTGTAGTATGTAGTCTGGCTTGGTACCCACAGAGGCCAGAAGAGTGCTAGATATCATGGAACTGAGATTACAGGTGTTTATGAGCCCATATGTGGGCGCTGGGTCCTCTGCAAGAACAGCCAGGATTCGTAATGGCTGAGCCATCTCTCTAGTCCCTAAGACAGAAGAGTAGGGATGTGATCAACATCTGAACAGCTTGTTGATGGTGATGGTTTCCTGGCTATTCTAAAATTATGGAAATCTGTGTATTAAACATGTATAGCTTTTTATATGCCAACCACACTTGAGGAAAACAATTTGTTTTTGTTTTGTATTATTTATGTATGTACATGTGTGTATAGGGGCTGCAAATGTGTGCCACATGGGCGCAGATACCTGCAGAGACCAGAAGAGGGCGTCAGATCCTCTCCAGCTGGAGTGACAGGCGGGTGTGAGCTGCCTGACCTGTGTGTGGGGAACTGAACTCAGGTCCTCCGGAAGAGCAGGAAGCACTCTTAAACTACTGAACCATCCTCAGCCCCAAGAAAATAGGTTAAAAAAAATCTTCTGCTAGGCTTGAATCCTAGTATTCAGGAGGCAGAGGCAGGATGATTTCTGTGACTTGAGGCCAGCATGGTCTATACAGTGAGCTCCGGGCAGTCAGGGGTACATAGAGGGACACTGTCTCAAGAAACCAAAGTGGGTGGAGAGATACCTTTGTGGTTAAGAACACTGATTGCTCTTGCTAAGGACCTGGGTTCAATCCTTGGCACTCACATAATTCTTAACACCTGCATGATAGTTCACAATCATCCAGAATCCTAAGGGATCCAACACCCTTTTCAGGCCTCCAGGGGCACCAGGCATGCATTTGGCACATAGAACGTAAAATAAAATAAATTAATCTTTCAAAAAAAAAAGATTTTTTGCTGGGGATGGTGGTACATACATGTGATACCAATAGTTAGGAGGTTGAGGCAGGAGGATTACCATGAGTTAGTCAGCTTGCGCTACAGACCAAGACTGTGCCTTAAGGAATGAATATACTCACAGGGGCCCACGAATAGGACAGGCATCTCTCACCTTTGTCCGGCTTGCTATAACTTGCTGGCAGTCAGTAATGTGGTTACAATAATGTGGATAGCATTATAATTGCTCCCATTAACATTATGAATGAAGATTTCCTCATAGGAAGTCTCTGAGATACTTTAGCAGGCTGAAGATGATGGGGGTGGGTCAGGACTGAGGGCCATTTTTTTCTCAATCTGCAGGACCCACATGGAAAAGGGAAAGAACTGATCCCTACAAGCTGCCTTTTAACCTGTGCACACATAAACAAAAACTTAAAATAGATGAATAAATTTTTTTTTGTTTTTGTTTTTGTTTTTTTGAGACAGGGTCTCATGTAACCTAGGTTGGGTTTGAAGTCACTATGTAGTCAAGGATACAATAAACTTCTGACCCAGCCTCTAAAATAAAATGGTCTCACACTCATAGACCATCTCATTATTAAGGGAAAATTGCGGGCTGGAGAGATGGCTCAGTGGTTAGGATCACTGACTGTTCTTCCAGAGGACCTGAGTTCAAATCCCAGCAACCACATGGTGGTTCACAACCATCTGTAATGAGATCTGATGCCCTCTTCTGGTGTGTCTGAAGACAGCTACAATGTACTTATATAGAATAAATAAACAAATCTTTAAAAAAAAAAAAAAAAAAAAAGGGAAAATGGCATCCTCTCTGGATGGTTTACTTTGTTCTGTGTGAGGGAGGCGGGCAACTGGATTTTGCACCTAAAGAAAAATACAATCTAAATAAATTAGGCAAAAAGAAAAAAAAAATCAACCCATTGCTCAGATGGCTGGCTAGCAGCCGAAGCCAGATGAGTGTGCACTCCAGCTGCATAGCTAATCTTTACCCCAGCTTTGGTTCCAGTCTACTTCCACAGCTAGAGAGAGAAATCCAGGGTCTCGGTGACTCCTCCCTAGAGTCAGGGGAAAGAGCAGGACTCTGACACTTGGTACTACCCTTGGCTCAGCTCCATTGAAGCCCGTGCATCGGACAAAACTGAAATAGGGTTACTTACCCCAAAAGAACTATAGTGAGGATTGGCCCATTCCCACAAGCCAACAAGACATCTCTGGACTCACACGGAACTGAAGTAGCTCTGGGGAACCCAAACTCAGGAGAGGAGGGGGATGAGGAAATGGGCCCAAAGCCTCTTGCAACTGCACAGTTTTCGGCTTGCTTTTCTGCGCCAACAGAAATGCAAGCCTGCCAGGGGAGCTTGCAGATTCTGGGACATCGCCCTGCTGTTTCCCCAAGGTTTCTGGATTTCCTAATTCAAATCTGTAAGAACCCGACTGGCCAGGCTTGGATCAGGTTTTCTTTTGTCTCAGACCAATCAGCCAATCAGCTTTGGCAGGCTCAGTGGAGGGGAGGCCGAGCAGAGTCCAGTTTAAAAAAAAAAAAAAAGGGTGACTTGCTTTTACCCCTCCCTAAAGGCTGTGACTGGGAGACTGGGAGGGATCAATGAATAATCTTTCTAGTGTACTTTGATTCCAATTCCAAGAACTCCCAGGTTCCCTCCCTGTTCTAGCTAATTTCTTTTCTTTTTTTTTTTCTAGCCTTTCTTTTGTGGCTACTTCCTTGGATTTAAAATCTTCCCTTCTGGAAGGAAAGAGATTCCTAAAAGTCAGGAAGCTACCTTGCAGGCTCCCAGGTTCAGTCCCCAGTACCAGAAAGTAAAAAACAAAACAAAACAACAACAAAACACACAAAAACCCAAAAAAGCAGGAAGCTCTCGATATATATATGGCTTCGGAAGTTCAGCTATCAGACTCACGAGGCCCCTCTAAATAGTCAACAGCTAATGGAGAGGGGACTCTTGAACTTGTGCCCAGGTCAGGGATGCACACAGGTTTTGTGAGTTGGGAGCCCTTAGGGTGATCTTTTCAGCTACTTTGTTTCACCTTGTAAATAACTTCAACACACTCAATGGTTTGCCGAGGTAGACTTTGGGTGGAATTCTTTAGTTTGTCATCTGTGCTCTCTCTACAGCGAATAGTTGTCTATGTCTCCCCAGGGAAAGTGACACAAGCCACTCACTGAGTCTTAGGCAAGTGCCTTACCACTCCGACACATCTCCAGACTGTTTCATTCTAAACCAACACTGACACTCCCAGGGTGAGGTTCCCAGAAGCCAAATTTTCTGCCCACCCACGGACACACAGTCAAAAATGGCCCAGGGCGGCTGGGGAGGCCAGAGAAGGCTAGAACTCTTCAGGTATCTTAAAGGTACTTGGAGGATCTTGAACATTGGCTGTCTGCCTCACAGCTGGGCACCAGGGCTCAGGGCCAAGTGTAAGATTCTTGGAGACAAATCTTCCTCGTGTCCCCAGGTCTTGTCCTTCCAACTCTGCCTCCCTGTTGTGACTCAGCAGCTTTTGGTGCCTGGTTTTTAACTCTGGGAGTGGATTGGGTGTTTGTTACCGGGTAGGTGTGCAGACTTGAAAAGCTATGTAAAAACTGTGGTTCTTTCTAATGCAAAGCAAGCTCTGCCCACATCCTAGCCCGAAGGGCTTACCCTCATAGTCTAGATCTGGGCTTACGCCCGTTCCCCCAGCCCCCATCAGTTTCCTTCGTTCAGCCCACGGAAGAGCATTTTAAATCTGGAGTGGCCGCCAGTGTCCCAGCTGTCTTATTCAGCACAGCAGGTTGTGAGCAACCATCTGACGTCTCCTCTTCTGGACCCCAAATGCCTTGATTCTCCTAGGACGTCTGTCAATTGAAGGCAAAGGGTGTGAAGTCTTCACTCACATGCGATTTCACAAATTCTCCAAGCCTGATTTGGGTTTGGCTTGGTGTGGCACACTGGGAGCCTCAGCAGGGAAGGAGGCCATGCGCTGATGAGACCAGGCTGGGAGAAAGTGACCGCCCGCTCTACACTGCAGGAGAGCAGACATCCAGAAACCGCGTGACCTCCTCATATAGTGAGACTCCGCAGGCTCACGAAACTCACTTTGTCTTTTCTAATTTCTCAAATGCTTGGGAAATGGCGGAAAGCTGCTTCGACACCAGGGAAAATTGCACGCAAATGTGCAGTGCGGAGCCGGCCCTCGGGAGAGTTTAATTTGCAATTCACTCGCTGACGCACGCGGGCGTGTCGCAGGCTCCGGAAACCCAGTGTAGCGAGGTTGGAGCGCAGAGGACAGTAGCCGCTTTGCCCAATGCAGCGCCACCTTCGGAGCCCAGTGTGTCCCCACTGGGCCTCGGAGTGACTCGCGGCCTCGAGGCTGCGCAGGAGACACAAGACTCCGGGCGACCCTATTCGCTGAGGTCCTTAGGCCACTGCTCACTGTGCCGGAAACTCCCCTCCCCCTCTTCTCAAATGCTTTCAGCAGCCTGGTGGCTCCAACAGTGACCCGCGTGTCCCCGCGCACGCACACACCTCACGCACGTCAGACCCACGCCTCCCTACCGCCCCGTGCCAGAGTGCTCGCAGGCTTTTACGCGCGGTCGCACATGACCACACAGCCGCAGAGGGTGAGAACGCTGCTCGCGGGTAGGAAGAAGACCCCGGGACTGGTCTGGGCGCTGTCCGGGGTGGAGCCGAGGGCGGAGCTTCGAGTCGGGGCGCGTAGAGCTGGGGCGTGTCCGCGCCGTCGCGATCTGCGCCGCCCCGCCCTCGGCCGGTTCCCTGCGCTCCCAGCCTCCTCGCCGCAACCCCCGCCGTAGCTGCCGCTGCTCCCGCAGTCACCGCCTCCGAGGTAGGTGCAGCGGAGAGGGCCCGGGCTATGCCTGGGTCCCCAGGGCCTCGGGCCGCGCTCCTGGGGAGTCTCCAGGGAGGCGATCGAGGGAGGATCGGGCGAGGGCGCCGGGCCTAGGAGCTTAGCCCCGGGAAGGGTGAACCAGGGACGATCATCGCGGGCCTGGAGGGGCAGCGGGCTTGTAGAGGAGGCCTGGAGGGCAGGCGTAGAGCGGATCTCCGGAGGGAGAGATCCTAGCTCGAGTTTTCAGAGCTCCTGCATTTGGAAGCGAGGGGCTATCCGAACATGCGAGGGGCGGAAGGGCAAGGGCGGCCGCGTGGAGGCCGGGCGGGCCGCGGGTCTAGGTGACCTTTCCCGGCGGCGCCCTCTGGCTCTAGATCCGGTCGGCCTGGATCTGGTAGAGACCCTCCCACGGCCCAAGCCCTTCCCCGCCAGCTCCGAGGGCCTGTGCAGACCCGGCTTCCTTCGCCGAGAGGACGCGCTCCAGGCATGGCCATGCCCTGGATCCCCTGGCCCCTACATGCCTTAACCAGCCCACGCCCGGAGTAGGTGGCGCCGGGTCCCTCCCGTGCATGCTAGTGCCTTCCCGGGCGGAACGGGCTGCCCTGAGTGGACTTAGGCCGCAGGAACAGGGACCTGGGCCTGGACTGAAAGCGAGACCCCATAGGGAGCCATATGCCTGGCCTCCTTGGCCTTAGGGACGGATTCCGTGTTCTGTGTCGCCAAATGCAACTGTGCATTCTGGAAACTGTTTTCAGGGCCTGACATCAGATTGGAGGCCTGCAACTCTACATGGTTTGTCCAAGGTCACACTGGTAGGAAGATCTCAAACTTCAATCTTCTCATCTGCGAAATAGGAGCAATTATATACACTTCACTGAGTTTGGGGGAAGAATAAAATGATCCGATTAATACGAAGCCATGCACAAGGACACCTTAGAAACCTTGACACTTACCCTAGGAGTCGTAGGAGCTTTGGGGAGGGTTGAACTCAACCTCTGCAGACCTTCCCTCCCCCCCTTTTTTTGGTTCCACACGGTGTACTGGGAGGGATTCCCTACATCTACAGTCGTGTTATTTTAATGCCATTGTTACCGTGTCTGTAACAAGCATTTGGGCAGCACCAGGTACTGAATAACTGGAGAATAATTCACCAAACACTGTCTGTTTTCAGACTGACAGCCGTCAAGCTGGAACACTAAATCTGACTGCAGACCCAGAATATCCAAGGCTCCTCTTTCCTTGACCAGACAGATGAGTGAGGGGCTTTACTCCTCAGTCTTTTTTTTTTTTTTTTTGGTTCTTTTTTTCGGAGCTGGGGGCCGAACCCAGGGCCTCGCGCTTCCTAGGCAAGCGCTCTACCACTGAGCTAAATCCCCAACCCCTACTCAGTCTTGTTTAATAGCAAGCCAGGCATAGCTACTGAGGGCCTGCCTGTTTTTCTCCAGACTGACAAAACTCTAGGGCCAACTCAGGCTTACCTTTAGGGTCTTGGGTGGGACCACTTGACACACATTAGGTGGCTAAGAAAGGTCTGTGGGGTAAATTCACTTAAAAAAATGTCTATTTAATGTGTGTGGGTTTTTTTGCCTTTGTGAGTTTATATATATGCAGGTGAACTCAGCCCAGAAGAGGGTGTTGGCTCCTCTGAACTGGAGTTATAGGCAGTTGTGAGCTGTCGCACGTGGGTCTGGGAATTAACTACCAGGTATGGTGGGTGCACATTAAATCGTGGGATCTTAAACACCCATTCGATGACGTAGACCGCTCACTGACTTCTGGAAGCTCTCCTGGCCTAGCAGAGTCAGATATTATAAGAGCTACGACAGTACACGCTCACCTACAGCAGGAATCACGAGGGACGAGAAGCAGCTCCTTTAACATTCTACAACATCCTGAGTCCTCAGGGAACTTGTCAAACTGGTGTTTCTGGGCTTGAAGCTAGAGTGATATGGGTGAATGGGATTCGAGCCAAGGCCTTGGGCCTGTTGTGCTCTCCCCTTTCTGACAGGTTGTGTGGGTATGACAGCTAGAGTAAGGTGCCTGGCCCCAGTGGTAGTCGCGGGTGATTTGTTTTAGTTCTGATTTCTAGAATGAGGCTTTTTAGACAGGGGTTGTTTGGGACCATGTGGTCCTCATGCTGGAGCTGAGGCAGGTGGAGACTCTGGACTCTTGAGCTGGTGGTAGTAAGGGCTTGCCCCCCCACCTCCCACCCCCTCATCACTTTGCTCTCTGAGGACCTTTGCTGTTGCTGGAAATCCCCACAGTATGACAGACACCTTCAGTGGTAGTGACTGAGGGAAACATGTGGCCAAAGTGAGGAGGGTAGCCCCTAGGATTCCAGAAAGGTTGTTGTACTGTGTGTGGGGCTTTGAGCTTTCCCCAGGTTCCTGTGGTAGATGGATGGCCTCCATCCCACTGTTAGTCACAGCATGTGAGCACTTCACTTAGAGCTGAGCTAGAAAAAGTTCCAGAAGGGCAGCCTGGACTCTCAGTGCTGATCTGACTGACAAGAGAGCCACAGAGGCTAGCTCAGATGAAGTAGCTTTCTTGTGTCTTAGTTTCTCTGTTATACTGTAGTGGGGTTTTGTTTTAAAGAATTAAATGTTTGGAGGTGGGTAGCTCATGTGGAGGTCAGAGGGCAACTTCTGGGCCTCCACCCAGGCCTTGGGATCACCTGGGTCTGCTGTAGAAAGGTGACTGTCATTGCTGGACATCCTGGTGTTCTGTAGCCCTGCTGGGTGTACTTGGCGCTTGGGCACCAGTTCTCTGCTAGTATCCCCCACACCTCACTGCTGCTGCTTTGAGGAGCCGATAGGTGTGAGTGCCTCTGTAAAGCACTTACTGACTGGTTGGGAATGGAGAGAGGTACACTGCTGTGGGCCGTCTGTAGTGGACAATGCTCGCAGGAACCATTTTCCCCGGGACGAGATGGGAGGTGTTCTTCCAGGACCTGGCCAGATAGTATCTAACTAAACAATACCTCTTTATGGGTGGGGAGGACTCTGGACCCTGTGGTTCAGATTGAGCCTTTAACAAGATGCTCAGAAACCATTATTATAATAGTAAATATACAAAAGGAGAGCTTGGTTTGCTCCCTAGCCATATGGCAACAGAAACTGTCTATTGGACTGGCTCATATGGGACTTAGAATGCAAGCCCAGCATGCAGGAAGCCCTGGGTTCGACCTTCAACACCAGGGAAACTCAGTGTGATGGGGCGTACACTCAGAGGTGGAGGAGGAGGATCAAATTCAAGGTTATCCTCGGTGACATAGTGAGCTTGAGACTCACTATGGGCTACATTAGATCCTGTTTCAAAACAAAAACAAACCGGCCGTGGTGCATACCTTTAATCCTGGCACTTGGGGGCGGCGGCAGAGGGGGTGGTGGTGGGCAGAGGCAGACAGAGCTCTGTGAGTTCAAGGCCAGCCTGGTCTACAGAGTTTCAGGACAGTCAGGGCTACACAGAGAAACCCTGTCTCGAAAAACCAACCAACCAACCAAAGAAGCCAAACCCATTATTTATCCGTCTGCTCATCTCAATCGATAAGTCGAGCTGTCATCTGTCGTCTTAACAGAACTCTACTTATGTTTGTTTCATGCCTTCCGCGTGTACCAGCCACAGTATTCAGTGCTGTGTGCCGAGGGAAAATGGGGTTAGAGAGAGTGACTCGGGGTCTTTTACCTAGAAAGGGAGTAGGACAGAGGTGCTTGATTCCCAAGGCTGAGCACTTGAAGCGCTGACTGTGTCAACCCCCTGTGCCTTGTGATGGCTCTCGAGGTGCCTGTGGCTTTGCTGTAGTGTGAGCCCTAGTGTGCCTGGCTGGACCCTGTACCCTGGAGTGCTGGCTGCCAGCATAGCCTTCTCTCCACAGGTGGGTGAGTGAGAGGCCAGGCCGCCCTGAGTCAACCACAGCCTTCCCAGCCTTGTGGAAGGCTGTGCTGCCTGCCGCTGGTGGCCCAGCTTCCAGAGTGTTTTAAAATAGAAACAGAGCCTGGAAAGCCAGGCTGCCCCCCTGTGAGACTCTGTGGAGGGGGGAGGGGAAGGCAGCTGCTTTGGGAGCTCAGCCTGCTTCCAGAGCAGAGGGCCATCGCCTTGCTAGCATCTGGAACCAGGGACTGTTCCCCGGGCTGCCTTTGCTTGGAAAGAAAGTGGTGTGTGTGTGTGTGTGTGTGTGTGTGTTGTCTGTCTGTCTGTCTGTCTGTCTGTCTGTGGTTGGGGAAGCTGCTAGGAGGTTAATTTCCCCCTCTTGGTCCCTAGGGTTGGTGAAATGATTGATTTTGTTGTGACTATCATGACCTCTGTATTATATTTTTTACAGATAAGGGTTTTCCCTGCACATATGTATGCATATCATGGTCATGCAATGCCCACAGGGTCCAGGAAAGAGCATTGGTCAGATCCCCTTGAACTGGAGTTAGAGATCATTTTGAGCCCCAGTGTGGATGCAGGGAACCAAACCTGGGTCCTCTGCAAAGCAGCGAGTGCTCTTGACGGCTGAACCACCTCTCCATCCCCTTGATACCTCTTTCGTTTGCTGGTCCATCTTCACCCTGGCGAACCACCCAAACCTGTTGGAGAGAGAGCAGAGCCAAAAGTTTTCCCACAATTCTTTCATTCTTGGGGAGGGGATTCTGGGATGGCGATGGTAACATTTGGTTGCGTTGGCTCCTGACAGTAGCTATGAACTGTCATCCAGTTATTCGTGCAGTGTAACAAGGAGGTCACTTGCGTGTACAGGTATCTGAGAAAGGGTGGGCTGTGAGTCTTTTCACACCCCGGGCTCTTCTGCCAAGTTGATCACCCCTCCATCATCATCATCTATGGTGACCTGGAGGGTTTGAGAGATGCCTTGGCAGGTGGCGCCTGTTCTTTGGGAAGATGTCTTGTTTCCCCTCTGCTTTTGGAGATGGGGGATCTGAGCTCACTGGGGGTGTTTCTGGTGTTGAGGAGACTCTAAGTCCTGGTTAGGCGTGAGACCCATGGGCAGGGCCTATGCTAGTTTGGGGTTCTGGTGGGTGCTTGGTGCAGAGCGAGCCCAGTGGTTTTTGTAGACCATTGCTGTCTGCCCTCAGACTGTTTGACAGTTACCCTGGCAATTTTTATACTGAAGTTAAGGAGCTTTGCCCTGCTCTGTGCTTTCTGGGCAGAGTGGCCCAGATGTTGGTGGTTGCTTGGGAGTGGAATGTAGCCTTGTCCAGTGAGTGATAGGGCTACTGTCTCAGTTTCAATCAGTTCTTAGAACCGGCATGAACACTGTCCAGACAGCTTTTCCTTCCTAGATCTTAAAATATTAGTCTTATGTCAATCCGTGTTTTGTGCGTTTCTATGTATATATACCATGCGTGTATGTCTGAAAAGGGATTGTATCTCCTGGAACTAGAGTTACAGATGGTCACAAGCCACCACGCAGGTGCTGGGAATTGAACTCTGGTCCTCCGGAAAAGTAGCTATTGCTTTAAACCAACTACCCTCTCCCTAGTTCTTTCTCTCTTTTTTTTTTTTTTTTTTTTTTCGGAGCTGGGGACCAACCCAGGGCCTTGCGCCTAGGCAAGTGCTCTACCACTGAGCTAAATCCCCAACCCCTAGTTCTTTTCTCTTATGTGTATGTATGTGGACTACATGTGTGTAGTGCCTGAGAAGCCTGCGGAGTGCACTGCAGCTCCTGGAGCTGGATTTACAGAGGTGGGCGCTAGAAACCCAATCCCCGTCCCTCGAAGCGTGGACAGTGCCCTTAGCCTCTGAGCCATTTCTCCAGCCCTCTGGCATCTTGACTGCAGTGACTAACGTTGCTGACTTCTAGTATTTTCTGCTCTTCACAACAACATTTAAATAATGAAGTAGAATTGAAAAAATGGAAACCACTCCTGGATTCCACATCTACCTTCCCAAAACCACATTCCTCCCCGAGGCTGCCGTCCTGCCCACGTGGGGCCCCTTCTTCCTGTTTTCTCCCATTCGTTCACAAGTTCCCGAATGGATAAGGGACCCACTAATTATGTAGAATTAGAAATTTCCATGCTCTTTTCTTTCCTCTTCTTCTTTTTTATTTTAATGATTTATTTTTTCTTTTTGAGGCAGTATCTCACTATGCAGCTCTGGCTGGCCTTGAACTCACAGAGATCTGCCCACCTCTGCCTCCTGAGAGCTGGGATTTAAGGCCTGCACCACAACACCCAGCTTGGCTTTCTCTTTTCATTCAGCGGTACATAGTGTTCTACGTTCTCACTTATAAATTCACGCCTGTTATTGTTTTGAGATAGTCTCATAACCCAGGCTACTCACATTCCCTGTGTGGCCAACCTTGAACTTTTGGTCCTCCTGCCTCCTTGCCCCAAGTGTTGAAATTACAGGCTTTCGCCTCCATGCTCATCTCTCCTCATTGCTTTTGCTGACTCTTTGGCGTTCCTTAGTTTGTTAGTATCTTACTTTTTTGGTTTCGTCATTTTTCTAATGATGGGCATGGTGGTCACGTCTAGGTTTGTGTGACACAGGTGGTGGTGTAGAAAATATGTATGCTTCTGTAGGTTTTTTGGTGCCTGGATCACCTAGTGAGTGGGGCTCCTAGGAGTAAGATTAACGCTGAGTTAATTGTCCATCCATTGTCCTCCAAGAGAGTGGACTGCATTCACACTTCCTTCCTTGGATCAAGGCATTAGCATTTTACCAGTCTTGGGGTTGTCACTGTACTGCAGTCTTGGAATAAAACCCGTGGCTGGTTTTAACGCCTAAAGCACCCAGGATTCCCTCTGAGAGGTCCCTTAACCCGGATCAGCTCTTTCCTAGTGGGTTGCTGCTATGGGGTCTCCTGGTCTACTCTACTCCTGCTTTCCAGCTGCCTTGCGGGGGAAGCGCCTACTTCCTGGTTACATTGTAATTTACTTGTTCCTATTGTCAGACACCAAGTTTCTACTTTCCTCTTTTTGTTACAATGATACTTTAAAAAAAAAAAAAAAATCCAAACTGAGTCAGACTCTGTCCTTAGTCCTGAGTTCATCTAGAACTCCCCTCCTGGTCTCTCCCTCCTTGTCTTTCACCCTTTTTCTTCTCTCTCTTAAATTTTATGTATGAATGTTCGCCTTCTCACATGTGTGTACACCTGTGAGCCACCATGTTGGAGCTGGAACTTAACTGGTTTCTACTGCAAGAACAGCAAGTGCTCCTCACCTCTGTGCATCTCTCCAACCCCTCCTCTCCTCTGTTTTTTGAGACAAGAGTCTTATGAAGCATAGACTGGCTTCGAACTCACTATGTAGTCAGCGATGACTTTGGTCAACTTCTGGTCCTCTTGTCTCTTATCTCCTTAGGGCTGGGATTATAGTCATGTGCTACCAAGCCTGGTATGCAACACAGGGATAGTACTCAGGGCTCTGTGCGTGCTAAGCAAACATACCAACAGAGACCCATCCCTCCCCTTAAGCTAGTCTCTGGCTTCAGCCTCTGAAACTGCAGCAGCAAAAAGCACAAAGCAAACCCAGCTTGCAGTGACACTTTGGTAGGGCTGGTGAGCGAGCTCAGCAGTTAAAGGCACTTGCTGCCAGGTCTGAAGACACAATTTCAGTTCCCAGAACCTATACGGTGGAAGGAGAGAACTAACTCCTGGATGGTGTCCTCTGACCTTCCCAGGTGCACCACGGTACACACAGGCTCACTGAATACATGTAATTAGAGCTATAAGACCTGATGCTCATTGCATATTTACTCATGAATGCCCATCACGTGCCAGGTCTTGACATCTATGGACATTTGGGTAAACATCCGCTTGACAGGCTCTGAGGAGCTTTGAGTGCAGGGTGTGTTGGAGGAGGAGTGGAGGGCGGGAGCACGGTGAGTGAGCAGCTGTCACTGCCATGGAGTTGATGAGTCAGGAAGATGTTGTCCTCCCCAGGCCCCAAGATGGAAGTTACGTAAGTGTGTTGTGTGAACTGCTGGGTGATATACAATCCTTCCCCCTCTGCTTCCAGTATGGCTGGGCATCCATTCTTAGGCTGGAGTGGCGTTGCACTAATTGGTTCAAGGTCAGCCAGGGAAGGCTTGGGCTGGTAGACTGGGCAGACAGGGGTGGGGGGGTGGGAGGGTGGGGTGGGGTGGGGTTTGGGGGGGGAAACAGGTGCCAAATGAAGGCAATATGGTAAAATAGTATTGAAGGGAGCCTCACAGGGCCTGGCCCCTACCTTGAGCTCGGAAGTCCTAACTCACGCCCCCGATAATAATCTCCTTAGAGCTGATGAGGTATCTGGTGTTTGCTGTGGGCAGTGGTTTTTTTTTTTTTTTTTTTTTTTTTTTTTTTTTTTTGTTAGGTGGCTTTCCATGTTGGGTTTGGGGATTAGCGTCAACAGAGTGCATTTGGGGAACACTAAATAATGTGTGTTCTGCCTTTTCCTCGAGGTGGGATCTGGCCTAGATGCCTGCAGGGCGGGGCCCTGGGGGCCGTCTTTTCTGTGAGGTCAGGAAGAGTAGCAGGAAAAGGCTTGGCTTCTGATAGTTTGGAGACAGAGCTGGGTTGGTAGAGTGCTTGCCTAGCCTGCACACCGCTAGCCCCAACACCACGTACATCCGAAATGCTCGTACCCCAGCAATCCAAGATGGAGGCAGAAAGATCAGTTCCTGTCTGCATAGTGAGTTGGGGGCTAGCTTGGGCTACATAAGACCCTGTCTCAAAAGGGAAAATAAAGACGTGTGTGTGAGCACACTATTGAGGTAGCTCGGGGTTTAAGAGCACTGATGTTTTTAACAATGGATCTGCGTTTTGTTCATGACCATGAACTCTAGCGCCAAGGGATCTGGCGCCTCCTTCTGGTCTCTGCAGGCACCTGCACTCATGCGGCGCACAGGGAGATAGATATACACAGAAATGAAGTGAAATCTTAAATACTGGTTGGAGTGTTTGTGCGTGCTGCAGATGGGCCTGCTCTCTCTCTGCTCCTGCCTCTGGGGAGGGACAGCTCGCTCTGTCTGTAGATTCGTTTGTTCTTTTTGCTTGCTTTGTTTTGTTAAGGGTTTTCAGGTTTATTTTATGTGTATAAGTATTGTGGGTGTGCGTGTGTGTAACGTGCACTGGGTCCCCTAGTACTGGAGTTATGGACAGTTGTGAGCCACTGTGTGGGTGCCGGGAATTGACCCCTGGTCCTCTTAGCCAAAAAGCCATCTCTCCTGTTTTTGTACTTTCATGGATGGCTCTTAATCCAGGCAGAGATGGAGAATGTTCTGGGCTCTCTGCCAAGATGTTCAGCAGGTCTGCTGGGCTGTGCTATCCTTCAGCCCAGGATTGCTTGGTGTTGACTTTTCTTAGGGGCAGGGCTAGGCCCATCTGGCCTGAGGTGTGTGCTGTTTTTCCAGTGTGAAGCCTCCTGCCTGCCCCTGGGGCACATGTGCCTGCTTGGTTAGTGTGGAAGAAAGGGGCCAGTGGGAAGAGGGGAGTCCCCGGTTCTGGAAGACTGGATGGGGCGGTGTTGGTGTTTGTGGTCACTCTGCTCACATCAGATTCTGGCCTGTTGATGGGCAAGAGAGAAGAGCAGATGGAGTAGTCTCTGAAAATGGGGAAGATGGCCCGGACTGCAGATTCCGTTAACACTGGAAGTCCATGGTTGTTTCTTCTGTGGTGTTTATTGGGTATGGCTGTAGGCTGTCTTTAATTAGTTACCGATGGATTGATTTATTATGTGGAGGTCACAAGGTAGCTTTTGGAGTCGGTTGTCCCCTTCCTTCATGCAGGTGCCAGGTGTGGCAGCAGGCTCTGTTACCTGCTGAATTACCTTGCGGGTCCTGCTGTGAGCTCTCTGCCGGTCTTTGATTCAGGTTTTGGTCAGTTAGTTGATATTGTTTGTTTCCCTGGAGTCATTTGAGATCTTCCCCAGTGGGCACCCACTTGCCAGGAATATATCACAGTCTGTTTGTGAATGGGCACATGTGTCGTGTCAGATGTCACCTATGCAGATCCAGTTTGGTAGTTTAGGTGTACAGCAGTTTTGTTTGTTCGTCCCTTCACTCCTGAGACAGGGTTTCTCTGTGTGACAGACCTGGCTGTCCTGTTACTCACTTTGTAGACCAGGCTGGCCTCAAACTCAGAGAGATCCTCCTGTCTCTGCCTCCTGAGAGCTGGGATCAAAGCTGTGTGCACCACCACCTGGCAGGGTGTGGTATTTTAAAATGAAGGGACCCAGCTGAGGATGTAACTCCGTTGGCAGAGTGCCTGCCAGGGTACTTGAAGGCCTAAGTTGGTGTTGATGAGGCCTGTAATCCCAGCAGTTGCGGGATAGAGGATTAGAAAATCAACGTCACCCTCGGCTACATAGAAAGTTCCAGGCCATCCTGGACAACATGAGATCCTGTCCCAGGAAGAGGGGAGAAAATGGAACCACTCTTCTGGTTAGGGACATTACGGTTCTGGGTGGGACTTTGTCACTCATGGCTCCTTCTCTTCAGGACAGAAGTCACCGTGTGTGCTGTCCCAGAACAGGGTTTTAATTCTTTCTATACAGCTTGCCAACATAAAACCTTCCAGGAACACAGTGTCACCCTTACAGCAGAGACTAACCATCAGCGTTCCTCTCTTTCCCTGATCACTGTGATACTTAGTAAGTATTTGTTTACTGACTGAATTATGTGTCACCACCGAGTCCTGCTGGCCTCCTAGGTGCCTGCACCCGTGTGTGCGTACTACCCACAGACACGTAAATAGAGGATGATGGTACTTTTGATAGAACCTGGAGCCTTGTGTGTGCTAAGCAGATGTGCTACCCCGCACTCTGGTCTCAGCTCCCCGGATAGTATTTTCTTTTAAAAACTTTATTTTATGTGCATTGGTGTTTCGTGGTGTGTGAGGATGTCGGATCCCCGGGAACTGCAGTTGCAGATAGTTGTGAGCTATCTCATGTGGGTGCTGGGAATTGAACCCAGCTCCTCTGGAGTAACAGCCATTGCTCTTAACCACTGAGCCCCCCAGTATTTTTTTGATGGTCGCTTTTTTAAAATAAAGGACACTGGAGCTGGACAAGTATTTGCTGCTCTAACAGACAACCCGGTATCCATGTGGAGGCTCTCAGCTATCTGTAACTCCAATTCTGAAGGGTCTGACTTTCCTCTTTGGGCCTCCTCAGTCCCCAGGCATGAATGTGGTTCACACACATATATGTGTGAACATGGTTCCCATATATACATTCGGAAACACATAAGGCAAAAGAGAAGGGGCTGGAGAGATGGCTTGGCAGTTGAGAGCGCTGCTGCTCTTCTGGAGGACCTGGGTTTGATTCCCAGCACTGACCTGGCAGCTTGAGGCTGTCCGTTACTCTAGTTCCAGGGGATCCAACACACTCATACAGACATCATGCAAGCAAGACAGCAATGCACATAAAATAAAAATAAATCATTAAAAAAAAAGCCAGGTGGTGGTAGCACATGTCTTTAATCCCAGCACTTGGGAGGCAGGTGAATCTCTGAGTTCAGGGCCAGCCTGGTCTACAGAACAAGTTCCAGGACAGCCAAGTCTATACAACGAAACCTATCTAAAAAACAAACAAACGAACAAACCCCCAATACTTTTTAAAAAAATATTTATTTATTATATATAAGTACACCGTAGCTGTCTTCAGACACACCAGAAGAGGGCATCAGATCCCATTACAGATGGTTGTAAGACACCATGTGGTTGCTGGGATTTGAACTCAGGACCTCTAGAAGAGCAGTCAGTCCTCTTAACCACTGAGCCATCTCTCCAGCCCCAAACCCTCAATACTTAAAATTAATTTTTTGTGTGTTTGTGTGTGCAAGTGCACACATGGGCAGATGCATGTAGAGGTCAGAGGACGACTTGCTGGGGGAGCCCTAATGTGTTCCCAGGGATTGAACTCTGGTAGCCAGGCTTGGTGAGTGGCTAAAGAGCTACTGAGCCGTCTTGCCGCTCCTAGATTCCCTTCCATTGTGGAATGCTGCTGGCCGTGGTTTCACGTGAGGAGACACTTTAGTAGCTTGTCATGCTGTAAAAGAAAGTTTCGTGGAGTTGGCCTTGCAGAGGCATTTGAAAGCACTCCTCTGATACTTGTCGAGGGAATGAAATCAGAGCCACATCGATTGCCATGGGAAACTCAGTCTACTCTTGCGTAGTTACCGGCCGGGCAGCCGGCATTTTGTAATTATTGGCAAGGGTTCTGTGGTTGAGTATAGTGGCTGGCTCCTGGGAATATGTCTTTGATGGTTCATTCATTCATCAAATACTGACTGACTCTCCTTGTGCTATGGCTTAGGCCTGGTGCTACTGCAGTCAAAAGGTATCACTGAGTGTCCCCAGGTCTGGCCTCAGAGGGAGGGTAAGACAGCTCAGGGCACACCCACACCTGGTGGGGAAAGACTTTTAGAGCTGAGTGATTTTTTTTTTATTGGTTGTTTAATTATGTCAGTAAGTTTTATTGGTGGTAAACTAATTTCCGTAATTACCGATGCATTCATTCTTTCTTTCTCGTGCTTTTGTTGTGGCAGAACATGGCTGTGCCTCCCACATATGCTGATCTTGGCAAGTCCGCCAGGGATGTCTTCACCAAGGGCTACGGTGAGTGTCGAACAACGGTAGGCCTTTCACCTACTAAGGGAGTAGGTGAAAGTGTTTGTGACACTTGGGGTGGTCAGTTCCCCCCAGTTGACAACTTACATGTCCGGTCAAAAGGATGAGAGTCCTGCAACTGTGCGCCACCCAGTGGTGAAGCTTAGGTATTGCAAGACAAATGGCAGAGCTGGCCCCTTGCAAGCTCCAACATCTGCCCCTGTAGAACACCGTTCTAAATTTACCCTGACGGCCCACCGGGCCTGATGATCGTCTCTGCCAGCTGCTGGAACCTGCCCCACAGATCCTGTATGGCCTGTGTTCGTTATGTCTGCCACTGTTGACCCTGGCTTTCTTTAAGCATTTCCAGATAGCCATGAGAAAAGCAGTGGTGCCCTAGCTTCAAGTTATTTTTTTTTTTAGTGCTGGGGGTCAAACCTTGAGCTTGCTAGCAATCTTTCTGCTTCTGAGATACACCCCCAACTCCTCTGGCTTAATTAGTTAACCTGATTTTGGCTGTTTTTCTTTCTTTAGGCTTTGGCTTAATAAAACTTGATTTGAAAACGAAGTCCGAGAATGGATTGGTAAGTCGCTCCACTTGCATGGGACGTTATATTTGTCCCTGACCAGTAGGGGCGCTGTGGTTCGGCTGGCAGAGCCAAACAGTTGCCAGCTTGGATGATGGCTGTTGGTGCTTGTCTTCAAAACTCTGTGATGGGTGGTCTGGGACTATAGTAGCTTTTAATGCCTTTTTACAAGTTCTTTTGCATTATTTGAATCAAACTCCTGACCTAATGCACTTGGGCATCCATCTTTAATGCTTCTTATCTTTTTTTTTAAAAAAAAGATTTAGATTTATTTATTTATTTTATGTATGACTACACGGTTGCTGTCTTCAGATACACCAGAAGAGGGCATCAGATCCCATTACAGATGGTTGTGAGCCACCATGTAGTTACTGGGAATTGAACTCAGGACCTCTGGAAGAGCAGTCAGTGCTTTTAACCACTGAGCCATCTCTCCAACCTCAGACGCTGTCTTTCTACATGGCCCTGGCTGCCCTAGAACTCACTCTGTAGACTAGGAAGGATGTAAACATGGAAGCTGGGTGGTTTCTTATCCAGACGTTAGGGCCCCAGGGGAGGAAGGAAGCTTCCAACAAAGAACTTTCCAGAAGGTTCCTTTGGGTAGCAGGCTCTCTCACATCTTTGTACTTTCAGTTGTAATTGAACTATATTGTTTTGCCTGGACATATCGGGGGCTCTCTGTTGCTTAAGGGCTTTGGCCAAGGGCAGACTGGACTGTAGGCCAAGATCTACTCTTTCTCTTTCTCTCTCTCTCCTTTTAAGGAATTTACTAGCTCAGGTTCTGCCAACACGGAGACCACCAAAGTGAACGGCAGTCTGGAAACCAAGTACAGATGGACCGAGTATGGGCTGACGTTTACCGAGAAGTGGAACACAGACAACACCCTGGGCACTGAGATCACCGTGGAAGACCAGGTAAGGGCTCCCTGCCGGCCAGAAGCCCAGGCTCCTCTCGTTCCCATTGAAACATCCTGGGTCCTGCCTTGGGCTAACCTGTGCCACCTCTCTCTCATATGCAGCTTGCTCGTGGACTGAAGCTGACCTTTGATTCATCTTTCTCGCCTAACACCGGGTAAGGTTCTCACCCGAGAGGACGTTCTGGGAGTCCATTGCAGCACAGGATTTTGGTGTTTGGGTTGGGAGGCTGGAGGGTGGAGGGAATCGTGGGGTCAAGGCGAGCCAGGGCTACGTAGTGAGAGTCCACATCAAAACCAAATCGGGTAGCAACAACAATGAGGCAGCCTTGGTTCCAAGTGCTATCCGTTCTGGTCTGTGGTGGTGTTCTGTCCAGGAACACCATCTGTTAAGGGGCTGTGCTGTAGCAAGCATTCTCAGTTTAGGAAATGTATTCCTCCAGCATATGGTTTTGTGTGTTCCTGTGCTCATTTGGGGACTGAGGGTGCCTGGGCTGGGATGCTATTGCCCCAGGAACTTCCCTTTTACTTTTGACACAGAGTCTCCTGTAGCTCAGGCTGGCCTTGAACTCATTTTGTAGGCAAGGAGGATATTGAACTTGTGGCCCTCCTGCTTCTATCTCCCAAGCACTGGGGTCTTGTGCTCCCATACCCAGTTATGGGGTGCTAAGGACGGAAGCCAGGGCTTATGCAGGCCATTGGTGATGCACTCTACATCTGCACTGAGCTGTGTCTGCGGGGCTAAGGAGTGTCCTTGGTAGTGGAAGACTTAGCAGTGTTTGCTGCTAAGATCCCACAATACCATTGTGTGCCTGGCTGCAGGCCACGGGCTTTCTGTCCCAGCTGTTCTGTTTCGCACCAGGCTGCCAGTAAATGAAAGTGGCCAAGGCTGAAGGGCAGAGGTGGCATCTGGACCAGGGGCTGACTGGTCACTGTTGTCAGCCTATTTTGTAGGTGGGCTCTTCTCCCAGTTTTCTGAGACCCTGCAATCCTGGGAGCTTAACCACAAGGTGGCTCCTGGGGCTGCCAGGTCCTTTGGCTGTAAACAATGTAGGCTTGATTGACACATCAGAGGGCAAAGAGAGCAAGCTGGTCTGCCTCCCCTTCTGAGTGCTCTACGGGGCTAGAAGGTTCTAGAATATTCTATACTCCTGTGATTTTTGCTCTTAGAATGGGGAGTCTCCTAAGTCATCAGGGGAAAGTTGTTTTGCCCACTGATGATTGAGTCCATACTTTTACTAAATTTCAAGGCTTAAGTTTTTAGTTAGGCAGGTTTGTTGGTTTGTTCGTTTGTTTGTTTGTTTGTTAGAGGCAGGGTTTCTCTGGGTAACAGCCCTGGCTGTCCTGGACTTGCTTTGTAGTCCAGGCTGGTCTCGAACTCAGAAATCTGCCTGGCTCTGCCTCCCTGGTGCTGGTATTAAAGGCGTGCACCACCATTCCCAACCTTTGACAGGTTTTAGCTTGGCAGTACATGATCTCTACCATCTTTTACACCCATGGTTCAGCCGTGTGTTTTTATCGTTTGTGATTCTGTGCTCTCTCCCTCTCTCCTTCCTTCCTTCCTTCCTTCCTTCCTTCCTTGTTCGATTGCCTGCCTATGCTTCTCCAGTGCTGGGATCAAAGGTGTGAGCGACCATTCGGGTACTTGGAACTGAACCTTGGTTCTCTGCAAGAGCAGCGGGTGCTCTCAACCGCTGAGTCATCTCTCCAGCCCCCTTGGTTTAACCTTTTCTTTTGAAATAGTTTTACAGTTTTTAAATAGAAAATTGTGATACAAGCAATACACAGAGCTCCCTCTATTTCTCCCCCGTCTGCCTCTGATGTTGAAGTTTTATATCTGCCATCCCATTATAACACAGCACATGGTATATAATATGTAGCTGTTCACTACGTAATAGTATTTCAATCAAGCGCATGTAGGACTCTGGCCCCTTAAGATTACCAGGGAGCCGAAAAATTCCTGTTGCTCATTGCCGTCAAAGCACAGTGCATTTATTGAGTCTGTGATAATTGATACAAACGCCGCCCACTCTGTTATCTCCCTATAAAAGCTGAGCATGTGTAATTATGCTCATGTATTTGGGCCGAGTGTGTGCCTGGCTTGGGTACTCACTCACCATGTTCTTCGTACCATTAGAGCGTGTTTCTTCTTCTAAAGTATTTACCGTGAGCCCGTGTGCTGTGTTCTGTTGCCTGCCTTGGACATCTGTCTTTTGGGTACACAAGGAGGTCGTGGTTGAGTGGTTAATCACGGCCATCTAGGTTTTTGTAAGTGCACCCTGTGATGTTTGCTTAATGGCCAAATGACCCAACGGTGCAGTTTTCAGGATGTGTCCCCGTCATTAAGCAACTGTGACTAACAGATCTGTGCCAGCAAGTGCACGTTGGTGCCACACTATTAACTGATGCCCTGTTGATACCATCGTTCTGGCCCGGGACCCAGTTCTGGATCCTCCGTTGCATCAAGCGCTCAGGTCTCCTTTGCGGCCTCTCCCTGGGACACACTCTCCATCTTTCTCTGCCTCTCATGACCTGGACATTTTTGAGGAATTGGATTGGTCTGATGTTTCCTCCTGAGCACGTTCAGGTTATATTTTTGGCAGCTGAAGAAGCGGCACCTCATTGTGTCCATGCTGCTGTGTGCTATCTGAAGGTCGCTATTATGTCTTGACCTGTGACATTAACCTTGGTCATGTGGCTGAGGTGGCATCTGCTGGGTCTCCGCTGTAAAGCTGTTAGTTTCCAGCCGTGTGCTCAGTGGCTGTTACGGGGAGATACTGAGACTGCAAATATTCTCTCTCATCACACCTTGGGTTACACAGAAGCATCCTTTGGTGCTCACCAGCGTCACTATTGGTAACTGTTCCCTTCCTTCTTTTCTTGTTTCTTGAGACAGGGTTTCTCTATGAAGCCCTGGCTATCCTAGAACTCGATCTGTAGACCAGGCTGGCCTTGAACTCAGCGATCCTCCTGCTTCTGCCTCCCAAGTGCTGGGATTAAAGGTGTGAGCCACCATGCAGCCGTCATTCCTTTCTTACTTATGGGCTTTTACTATAGGGCAGGGCGGTCCTACTCCTCACTTGACCAGCCTTAGTTTTTACTTTGATGTATTATTTATGTTTTGTCTGTATATGTGTTTTGTCTACATGTGTGTATGTATACTGCTTGTGTGCCTGGCGCCTATGAAGGTCAGAGGGTGACCCTGGAGTCCCTGGGACTGGAGTTACAGAAGTGTGAGCCACCATGTGGGTCCTGAGAATAGAACTCATGTTCTCTGCAAGAGCCGCCAATGCTCTTAACCACTGAACCATGGTGCTCCATCCCTTTATTATCTGAAAAAATACACATACATACATACATACATACATACATACATACATACACAGAAGCAGTTTCTTCTGTGTGTGTGATCACAGTGTGCATATGGACATCTGAGAACAACTTGGCCGGTTTGGCTATCTCCTTTCTCCATGCTCGTCCTAGGGATTTGCTGCAAGCACCTCTGTGTGCTGCTCCATCTTGCCAGCCCCTAATCGTTTTTGACTCATGTGTAGACTCACGGTCATGTATTCTGTGAGTTATATTCAGTGGCGTCATTTACGCTGTGGCTCACGCTGTGACAGTTCGGCGCTCCTCCGGGTTGACATGTGTGGGCTTTGGGGGTGTTCTTCTCACTGTCTTTGAGCCTATCTGTGCTTCTTGCTTTGGATTTGTATGAAGTTCATCTCAGGCTCTTCGTTCCCTGGTCCTGCTGTCAGCCATTTCTCCTAGGAGCCTTGGCACCCATGTTGTTTAAAGGGTAGTGGTGTAGGCCCTAAGCTCGTTGGGTAGATGAACTTTGAGGACTCTTTGGCTCATGGGAAATTAACACTGGCTTCCTGACCCTCTGGTGATACCCAGAAAGCACTGACCTCCCTGAGCCAAATGTAGACACAACTGGACGGGACTGCAGACCTCACTTACGGATTAGCACCCACCCAGAGTTGCCTTCCACGGATAAGGCCTGCTTGCTAACCGCCAATCTGTGTTATGTGTCTCTTGAGTGCTTGTCAAATTAGCACCACTCCTTAAGTATCTTAAAAAAAAAAAAATCCCAATGACATTTGAGAAAGGAAAAACTGCACAGCTGTGTTCGGGGCAGATCTGAGTCACTGCCCCTCCTCTGTCCCTGTTGTTGGGATGCTTGGACCCTTAGCTAGAATCCCATGAGACAGGAGTCACCGTGCAAACTGGAGTGCGTGGTACCCACCATTGGTCAGAGGCTCTGCCACAGGCACCGCACTTTATGGTTAATGGCAACTTCTTGTTGGTTTTGTCTTCTGAGAGAGGGTTTCATGTAGTCTAGCCTGGCCTTGAGTTTTTAATGTATCTGAGGCTGGCCTTGAACTCCTGACCCTCCTGCCTCCATGGCCAGGTGTGCACCATGTTTTATTGAGACAGGGTCTGATTACGTAGCCCAGCCTGGCCTCCAAGTTATGATCCTCTTACCTCGGAAGTTGGTTCCCTCTCTCCATCATGTGGGTCTGGGCAATCAAACTCTGGTCATTAGACTTGGAGGCAATTGTTAGTACCTTAAACCATATTACTGGCCCTAAACTAAAAATTTTTTTGAGGGTATATTTTAGTCTATTGCCAATACTGGTCTTACCAATGCTCATATTGCCCCATCTTTGAAGGCCCTGGGTAAAAAACTTATTTTAGCAATTAGATCTGTTTGCCCAATAATTCCTGCTAATCTCCGATAGCTTAAAGAGCCGCTTCAGGCTTACTTTGTATGTTTGCTGCCCTAGATCTGTAACTGGCCATTTCCCAAGAAGCAGCAGGGCATCTGGGGGAGGGAATGGGTTCAGAGCCCATGGACTGCATGTGCAGAGAGACCCTTAATGTCACTGAATGAGGTCGGGAATGGGCAAGTATGTGCTGTCTTTTAGAGCGCTGAGTCATGGTTTCTGTGGTCTAGGCTGAGAAAGCAGTTGGCCAGGAAGTCTTCTCTTTTGCAAGTATGTGATGTAGTTCTAATTTTACTTGATAGATTTGATCTTTAAAAATATATATATATTTTGCTAGGCAGTGGTAGGTGGACTTTAATCCCAACCCTTGAGAGGCAGACAGATCTCTGAGTTCAAGGTTAGTGTGGCCTCTAGAGAAAGTTCCAGGACAGCCAGGGCCACACAGAGAAACCCTGTCTTGAAAAATCAAAAAACAAAGAATTTTTTTTTTTTTTTTTAAATTTGCGTGACTATGGCATGTGCACTTGTGGGGGGTTAGAAGATGATCTTCATGTTTTACTTTCTTACGGCAGGATTTCTTTCTCTTTCTTTCTTTAAAAATACTGCATTTATTTTTATGTGCACTGGTGTTTTGTCTTTCTGTGTGTCTGCGTGAGGGTGTTGGATCCCCTGGAACTACAGTTACAGGCAGGTATGGGCTGCCACCATGGGTGCTGAGAGCTGAACCCAGGTCCTCTGGAAGAACAGCTGGTGCTCTTAACTACTGAGCCCTCTTTCCAGCCTGAGGCATGAGGCTCATGTTCACTGGTCTCTGCCAGACCAGCTGGCTCTTGAGCTTCAGCAAGCCTCCTCTCTCCCTCTCTCCCTCTCTCCCTTTCTCCCATCTTCCCGTATAGGTTTACTGGGATCATGGAGGCTTCTGTTGTGCAGATGGCCCTTACTGGGTTCTAGGGCTTTGAACTCGGGTCTTTAGGCTTGTCTGGCAAGCGCTTTACCCACTGAGCCATCTACTCAGCCCAATAGGTGCTCTCTTATTCTTTGAATAAAAGTTAGGCTGTATAAATGTTGGTAGGTGACATAACCCATCCATCCTTCCTGAGGGACACTGGGTCTTGAGAAATAGCTGACAGACACTGAACTAACTGGTCTTAGATGTAAATCTGGCAAGACTGGACTGGACCTGAGATCTGAAGGACTTAGGTTCCTCGTCAGTAGCCAGGACTCTGAGCTGTGAACTCTGGGGTCTCATGACTATGGTGGCGAAAGTTCTCCTAACATATTCACTAAGCAGGGGAAGACCTATTGTTTCTCTTGTGTGTATGTGTGTGTTCTTGAGTGTATGAATATGCACCACGTGTGAGGGGAGCGAGGTGGGGGTTGGGGGGAGGCACTCGAAGAGGCCAGAAAAGATATCAGATCCCCAGGAACTGGAGTTAGAGGTCGTTGGGGACTGCCAGTGTGGGTGCTGGGAACTGAATCCTAGTCCTTTGCACAAGCGCTCTTAACCTCTGAGTCTAATCTCCAGCCCGAGGGGGTCTGCTTTTTCTTTTTTCCCCACTGGCTCCTGGGTGAGCCACAAAGATGGCCATCTCCCTCAGATTGCTGTGTGGGTAGCTTTGAGGTATGTGTCTCTCTTCTGCAGGTTTGGAAAGCAGCAGAGATACCTACTAGATGCCTGTGTAGGATCTTGGGTTTGCCATGGGGAGAGGCTGGAAAAAGAACATGGTGGCCCTCACTTTCTGGTCTCTGGCCATGGTGTGCACAGTGTTGATGCAGCCTTTTGCAGACTGGAGCTGAGCTCAGGAGGAGTTGTGTCCCGTTTGTGGCTTAGCAGGTGTTTAGGGACAACTGGCCAGTAGCCTCTCTTCTGTTCCTTCACAAACTAGGATCAGACAAAATGTTTATAGTTCTTGCATGATTGTATCAAGATGAGTTAGCTTGGCTTTAATACATACTCTTCCTTTTCCTTTTAGGAAAAAAAATGCTAAAATCAAGACAGGGTACAAGAGGGAGCATATCAACCTGGGCTGTGATGTAGACTTTGACATCGCTGGGCCCTCAATCCGGGGCGCTCTGGTGCTTGGCTATGAGGGTTGGCTGGCTGGCTACCAGATGAATTTTGAGACCTCGAAGTCCCGAGTGACCCAGAGCAACTTTGCAGTTGGCTACAAGACGGACGAATTCCAGCTTCATACTAATGTGTAAGTGTATGTGGGGTTGTTTTAGTTACTTTCCTATTGCTGGGGCAGAACACCATGACCAAGGCAACCTATAAAAGAAAGTGTTTAGTTAGACTTACCGTTTTAGTGTGTTACAGTCTATGATGTCAACAGGAACAGCTGAGAGCTCACATCTTTTTTTTTTTTTTTTTTTTTTTTCCCCCCCGGAGCTGGGGACCGAACCCAGGGCCTTGCGCTTGCTAGGCAAGCGCTCTACCACTGAGCTAAATCCCCAACCCCGAGAGCTCACTTCTTGATCCACAACCACAAGGCAGACAGAAAGAGGGAACAGTGAGGGTGGCAGGAGTCTTTTGAAACCTCAAAGCCCGCCCCTAGTGACACACCTCCAGCAAGGCCACACCTCCTAATCCTTCCCAAACAGTTCGACCAACTGAGGACCAAGCATTCACGTGAAGGCCAAACCCAGTCATTCATAATGCCACAGGTGTTTGTGTATGTGGCTAGGGTGGTGGCTTTTCCTTTTTTCCTAAGTTCGGTTTTCAGTCCTTTGGGTTAATGAGCCACAGGGCCTGTTAGCATTTTTGTTCCACATCACGTGGAGGATAATCAGGCGTTCATAGTATTCTCTCTATTAACGTGGTTAACAGCTTGCTGATTGCTGGATGGTGGGGTGCTGGGCCGGGCCTGTTAGGTTGGGGAGAGTCTGTCTGTGGACTCAGAGGTTGAAGGACATTGATATCTTGAGGTAAACAATTTCAATCATAAAAATAATCTTATTTGGTGCTAGAGGAAAGCTCAGCAGATAAAAACACTTACTGAGGGATAACTGGTTTGGTTCCCAGCATCCTTGTCATGCATGCTTCACAGTGGCCTGAAACCCCAGCTCCAGGGGATCCAGTGCTCTCTTCTGGGATCTGAAGGGGACTTCCCCCAGGCCCTCCCCATTTGGGGTTAATTCCATGAAGTACTAATCTGTTCTTTCCACTAGAGGGAGCCAAATAAATGGCTTCTTAAACTCAGACCAATAATGGTATTGGTCTAAACAAATACTGTTTCCATTAATACAATTAAAAACATGTATTTGTGTGTGTGTGTGTGTGTGTGTATGTGTGTGTGTGTGTGTGTGTCCGTGTCCGTCCGTCTGTCTGTCTCTCTGTGTGTGTGTGTTTCTGTGTCTGTCTGTCTGAACTACTATGCTCCAGTGTATGTGTGGAGGTTATATAACAACTTGCACGGAGTTTGTCCTCTTCTTCCTCATTTAAACCACAGCACTTGCCTTCCAAGGAATGTGGCGCAGAACTTTCTTGATTGTTCTGGCTGTGTCTCTTCTCCTTGACTTCCCTCCTACCATCTTTGATAACCATTTACAAAAGTAAAGACACAGACAATAGACAGCAGAGAGCTCTGTAGGATTCTAATTTTCTAGTTTCTGCTTTCATTGGGGGGAGGACCAAAACGGGTTTATTTTTATTTGTGTGTGTGTGTGTGTGTGTGTGTGTGTGTGTAAGATGTGTGTGCAGGTGCCCATGGTGGGCTGGATGCTCTATAGCTGAGTTATGGGCAGTTGTAAACTGCCTGATGTCGGTGCTGGGAGCTGAATTCAGGTCCTTTAAAAGAGCAGCGAGTACTCTTAACTGAGCCACTTCTCCGGCTCCATCTACCTCCATTTTTAAAGAGTATTTAGAAGCTGTCTTGAGGTTCTGTGCTGCTCTGGTAGTAGTCTGGGATGCTTTAGAGAGTTCTCAGTGATGGGTAAGATGTTTTATCTTCTGAAACTTCAAGACTCTAGTGTCTGTCCTGCTCTGGTAGGGCTTCCTGTATTTCAGCACTTGTTCTGTGAAATTTGGTCTCCATACCCTGGCTCGATTAGTCTATTTCTGGCAACCTGGCTTTCTTGTTAGTGTTGTTGACTCGACCTGGGTTTCGTCCCACCTCCCCAGACAGCTGGACATCTGTTGGCTATGCTTACTTGCAGGAACGATGGGACGGAGTTTGGTGGCTCCATTTACCAGAAGGTGAACAAGAAGTTGGAGACTGCTGTCAATCTCGCCTGGACCGCAGGAAACAGTAACACTCGCTTTGGAATAGCAGCCAAGTATCAGGTCGACCCTGATGCCTGCTTTTCGGTGGGTACCTGAGAATCACCCGTCTCACACGATTGAGAGATTTCTGTGCTTCTGCTTAGATGTTTTCTCACTGGGCAGAGATGATTCTTATGTTTAATTGAGATGCTTGAGACAATACTTTTTAGAAGAAGTATATGGCCTTGGTGGTCTGGAACTTACTCTATAGTTCTCATAGAGATCTGCCTGCCTCTGCCTTACCAGTGCTGGGATTAAAGGAATGTGCCACGATTGGCCTCCATGGCTTTTGTTTTTGTTTTTGTTTTTGTATTTTTTTGGAGACAAGGTTTCTCTGTGTAGCCTTGGGTGTCCTAGAACTTGCTTTGTAGACCAGGAAGGCCTCAAACTCAAGAGATCCACCTGCCTCTGCCTCTCAAGTGTTGGGATTAAAGGCGTGCCAATCCCACTTGACACCTGCGTGGCTTTTATATATTTCAGTATTTTTACACTGTAGGAGCTGAACACTTATGGAGGTTAATTGGGTAACTTCCTTAAAGGCACCCAGCACCCAGCAAGTATGTGCTGGGCCTGGCTGTAAGCAGACCGCTCCGTTCTCGAGCCTCTCTAATTCATCTGTCCCATCATGACAACTGTAAGGGGTGTTTTATTCTTCCCCTCATTTCATTTGGTTTTCAGTCCCTACAGTCCACATGAAGACATCAACAGTCAGTGTATTCCAGTGGTAGAGCCCTGGCCCAGCATGTTGGAGGGCCTGACTTCAGCCGCATTACAGGGGAAAACCCCAAACAAACAGAATCAAGGCTTCGATGTAGCTCGTTTGGTAGAATGCTGGCTTAACATGCAGAACTGCAGAAGCAGCAGGCAGAAGGATCAGAAGGCCATTCTTGGCTATGATGTAGCAAGAGTTCAGAGGCAGCTTTGGGCTCTATAGTGAGCTCACATCTCTAAAAAAGACAAAACCAGGTGGCATCTTGTCTTGCTAACCCCATGGCACCCGTCAGGGGCCCAGAATGGCACAGGTTTTATGGTGAACCCACTCAACTGACCTCTGTCATCGCACTGTAGGTGGCCACCTTTTTGAGGTGGAATGAGGAAGTGTTGTGTTGCAGAATGTTTCTGTGGGTTGGTGTAACTCACAGAGTCTATTGTAAGTCTCCTGACCTGGGAGACTTACATGAGGCATGCTTGTAAAACAAGGGCTCTTCTTGTTGGGATGTTGGGAGCATAAAGGAACAGTTAGAAGGGACACGGCCTGCCGAGAGCCCTTCTTCTCCTTGCTCTGTCCTTGGAAGTTCACAGAAGCGGGGAAAGCACACGCACCTGCACATGACACATCTCATGTTGAGTTTTCCAAGATGGCCATGAGCAGGCATGAACACGGTTCTGATACCTGGGATTTGCCTAAGATGCTGTCACCAGTTTTGGAGGTAGACCTGTGGGACAGTTTTCACGGGTGAGGGACACCATCTTCACTTGGACTTTTTTTCTTTTTCCTTCAGGCCAAAGTGAACAACTCCAGTCTAATTGGCTTAGGGTACACTCAGACCCTAAAACCAGGTAGGTGTTACCCACGTGCAAAGCTAGTTTTCTGTTGCGTTTTGCTGATTTCCGCTATTGCTGAGGGACATTATAAATGAGTATATATAGGCTTTTATAATTAAATGTTTATTAAGGGAGTTGGGAAGCCATTGTAAGAAGAAAGAGAGTCCGAGAAATAGAGTGCAGAAGGAAACGGCCTGGGCTAACTCACATCACATCTCTGGTTCTTTTCTCCTTTCCTTTTCCCAATATATGATACCCGATAGCTACTCCCAGGCTGGAGTCAAAATTAGCCTGTCAATCATCCTCACGATAGACATAGGGATGGTGGGTAGTGGGTCTTCTACGCATAGTTATCCCAGCCTCTCACTAGTGTGTGAGGAATGCGTGAGGAATGCAGAAATGCTCAAGGCTGATTATGTGATATGAGAATCAAGTTCCTCTAGGGAAAACCAGCCCTTTCGATCTAAGTCCCAGGAAAAGAAGAAGTTTATTGTTTGTGTGTGTGTGTGTGTGTGTGTGTGTGTGTGTGAAGGTGAATGTAAGACTCAGGCTGTTACAGGATAGGGTTTCCCTCTAAGGCAGTATTGCTCCAGCATCTTATTGTATGGTGGCGGTAGTCATTGGTACACTCATTGTAACTGGGCTGGGGAAGGCAGGATGGAACGGGGATTCGGAAGGATTCCAGCAGGGTCTCTCTGCTCTGCGTACCAGCGGCGGCCATTCACATGTGTTGCTTTGAGGATGGCAGCAGGCCGTGTTGTATTATAGAAGCTTGACGGCTCACCTCGCTTGGCCACCGCCTGGAACAGACTCTGACTTTGATGTTAACCTCTCTTCTCTTTCCCTCCCTCCTGCCCCTTTCTTCCTCCAACTGTCACCCCTCCCTCCCACACCTTCTGCCTCATCTCCCTACAGGTATCAAACTGACGCTGTCAGCCCTGCTGGATGGCAAGAACGTCAATGCGGGCGGCCACAAGCTTGGTTTAGGACTGGAATTTCAAGCATAAATGAATATTGTACAATCGTTAATTTTAAACTATTTTGCAGCATAGCTACCTTCAGAGTTTAGTGTACCTTTTAATGTCATATGTTGGGGATGCGAGAGTTGATCGATACCACGTTAGACCTCCAGGCGAAGGATGACTCGGCTTTAAGGTGTTTACCGTTTCAGAGGTACAGCGGAAACCCCATTCCAGGAAGGGTCCTTTTTAGCTGTAGGCGTGGGCTGGGGAGGAGCTCCTCTAGAGATGCCAGGCTGCAAGTGGAAGCTGGGAACGTGTGGACCCTTTGTAAATCTGTATCCAGTCCGCACATGAAATTGTGACTTCCTGAACATCGAACCCCGGTGTCCCGATCCTGTCTGCTCGGAAGCATGTACACACCTACGTGAAAGGGACGGTTTTTTTTTTTTTTTTAAGACAGATGGTCACGCCCTGTTCCCATCGTGCCCTGTTCCCATCCTAGCCCATCAGTTACCTGTTTTACACCAAAAGTAGTCTTTAGGGTGTAGTTAGCAATTTCTTTTGTGCCATTTTAGGGTGGAGAGGGTGGGCATGATGGAGCCAGTCATTCAGGACTTAAATCTTCCTTGTGTTGTGGTGTGGTTTTCTTCCTTCTATTTTTTTTTTTAATTCCTTTTTTTTTTTTTTTTTTTGCCATTGCACCAGAGTATGAAATAGCTTCCGGGTTCTCCGGCTCAGAGCTGGGCGGGTGATTGTGGTCACACCCTGACAACACTAGGGATCTCAACTGACTCCTCTTGTAGCCACACCACTATTTTTAGCAGTTTAATGGGTACATTATAGAGTCTTCCATTTTGTGTGGAGTTAGCTCCTCCCCTTCAAATGCTGTAATTAACATCACTTAAAATAAAACTTGAATAAAATACTGAAACCTCATCCTCTCGTTGCTTTTGGTAAAACTGTGAATGGCCAGGGCACTGGTTTGGATTTGTGCTTTGCTCCTTTGCGTTCATAGGACTTTTGTTCTTGGTGTCTGTCTGATAAGTCACCACTAACCTGACAGAAAAGAAGACTCAGGCGGCTGGAGAGGTGCCTCGGGGCTTAATAGTGCTTCCTGCTCCTGTAGCCCTGCAGCCGCTCTCTGACTCCCTCTCCTGGCCGCCTTAGGTACCCACACGTGTGTGACACAAATAAAAACATCTTTTAGGAAAGCATTACGGTTGATGTGATGGCACATCCTTGGAGATAACACAGGATATAGTGAGTGAGTTCTGTGAAGAGGAGAGTTGTGAGGTGTAGGTTGATGTCATTATGCAGGTGAAGGCTGGGACTGGGTAGAAAGAGGCCTGTCATGGGCGAGAAGGATGGACAGGAGAAAAGTTTTAGAGAGGCAGAGAAGGCTGGAGCAAGGAGGAAGGAGCTGAGAGAACATGGCGGCGGATGTTAAGATTCCTCTCTGCACATATTACAGGTTGTAATGACTATTCTTAAGGGATGGATATGTATAGGATTTTGTGTTGTCTAGAGAGGCAAATTATATCTTATCAGTTGGACCAGAGGTTATTGTGTGATGTGTTCTTTCATGCGATGATTTAAATTGAGTTCAAGAAAGTGTATGGTGGCAGGATGTACTGGGCCCACCACGGAATTGGGATGTGTATACCTGACCTGGTGTGGTGGAAACCAGCCAAGAGAGCAGTGAGTGAGGGCGGGGCAGCCTGACAGGGTTGGAATGGCTTATGGACAGTGGGTCAGTAAGTAGATGGGGCCAGCGTGGAGCTGCTGAGATAAATTAACACTAGTTCCAATGGCCCACCAGAGCCAGAGCCAGAACTATCGAGAGAGCTTGAATGCCAAGGTACGTGTGGAAACTGTTCCGCTGTTTTTTTTTTTTTTTTTGTAAGGTTCAGGAGGGCCTGCCTTTAGTGTTGGAGTCAAACCACAATGGGCCAACATGGTTCCACGTGGAAAGGTTTAATAAGAGGAATAGTAGAAGAGGAGAGGAGTAAAAAGCCGGCCATGAGCATGTGGAAGGAAGGGGGGTGGGGTGGGGAGAGAAGGGACAAAGGAGAAGAGGGCAAGAGAGTGAGGAGGGAGTAAGCAGCCCCTTTTATAATGCCAGGCAAACCTGACTGTTGCCAGGTAACTGGGGCAGAGCATACCTGGCTGTTGCCAGGTAACTGGGGGTGGAGCTTAGAATGCCAACAGTTGAGTCAGGAAGCTAGGGGTGTTGGATCTAGAGAGAACTGCAATCAGTCACAGGCAGTCTGAGGAGGGTACTGGGAATTGAACCAGGGTCCTCAGCAAGAGCTTAAATTAAGTATTGTTGAACCACAGCCTCTTCCAATAATAAAAACTTTTAGAAATTTTATATGTATACATATATATAGTGTAAATATAAATTATATAATATACATGTATAATCTATATAATATATAGTGTGTGTAAATTATATATAAATAAGTATATATGTGAAAGGTCACTAATCACAGATATGTCGAGGGTGTGCTGGCTTCTTTGCTCAGGTTTGAATGAGAGTGTTGCCTTAGGCTCTGGCATTTGAGTACTTAGTCTCCAGTAGGTGCTGTCTGGGGAGGCTTAGGTGGTGTGGCCTTGCCAGAGGAAGTATGTCACTGGTGGGTGGGGCTTATGCTGTTCCTAGTTTGTGGTTTGATGCCTAAGCTTTCAGTTTGCCATTCCTGGTGCCATGCTTGTCCGCTGCCATGCTTCCCGGCCTCAGTGGTGATGGACTCCTAACCCTCTGGAATTGGGAGCTCAAATAAATTGCCCATGGTCACGGTGTTTTGTCACAGCAATAGGAAAGTAAACACAACTAGGATGCACCCTCATTTCAGCAAGAGAGTTTGGGTCTACATGGTTGTGATAGAATCCACTTGTTGGTTGTGAAACTGAATCCCTTCTTGCTGACTTGTTTCCTGAAGAGCATGCAGTACCTGAATGATACCATTACATTGGTTTCTGTCTCCAGTATGTGGAACTGGAAGGCTCCTTGTCTAACCCTTACTAGGCTCTTGTTCTCCGGGACCAGCTCTGTCCTTTTACTGGCTCATGATTAAACTAGGCTCCCCTTTATAAGGTGAGCATCCATGAGAAGTAAGCTTACCACACTTACAATAACTACCACTCACAGGCTTTCCCTTGTGGGCCATGAGGGGGTGGTCATTTTGAAGTTTAATCTTGTTTTTTTGAGACAGAGTTTCCCTGTGTAGTCCTGGCTGTCCTGGAACTTGCCGTGAAGACCAGGTTGGCCTTCTCAGATTCACCTGCCTCTGCCTCCCAAGTGCTGAGATTGGGTGTGTCAGCCAGTACCTCCTTTTTTAAAAGAAAGATTTTAATTGCTCCTATTTCCTAGATATGGCTGCTTCGCCTGCACATGTTTGTGCACCACATGCAGTCTGGTGCCTACAGAGGCCAGAAGAGGGTGTTAGATCCCCTGCGGCTGGAGTTACAGGTGGTTGTGAGCTGCCACGGAAAGCTGGGAACCCAGCCTGGGTCCTCTCAAAGAGTAGCCAGTGTTCTGAACCACTGACCCACCTCTCAGCCCTTCTCCTCTATTAACGTTTTTATATTGATTCTCCTTATACGTGTGCATGTGCATTACAGAGAACAGTCAAGGGAGTCTATTTTCTCCTAGTATGTGGGTCCTGGGGATTGAGCTCAGGGATTGAAATTTAAGGAACTGAACATACATGAGTGGAAACCTATAGGAAATATACCCACAGACAGGAACTCTGTACCAAGGCTCTAGCCAAACTTTCTAAATTTATGTTTTCTTTTTCTTTATTTTTTATTTTTTTTGGGGGGGGGCAGGGTTTCTCTGTGTAGCCCTGGCTGTCCTGGCACTCACTCTGGAGACCAGGCTGGCCTTGAACTCAGAGATCCACCTGCCTCTGAGGTTTATATTTTAGCGTTTCATCAAATATTTAACACTTCTCCATAGTTAAGGATGCATCAATAAACAAGGTAAAGTCAAGCCGACCTTGGCAGGCTTGCTGTCCTGTGGGGGACACTGTAAGCCTGGATAATATTTAACAGGGTGAAGGGTTAAGAAAGAAAAGCAAGAAAGTTGGCTAGGAAGTCGGAACGAGACACTGCGGTTGAGGATAGGCTCGAATGTCCCAAAGACATAATTCGATCACTTCACAAAACCCTGAACAAAAACATAACCCAGCAGGTGGGAGGTGGAGGTGAAGGAGTTCAAGGTTATTCCTGGGTAGAAAGGGATTTTGAGGCCAGCCTGGGCTACTTGAGATCCTGTTTCAGAACCAAAATCAAAAAGGGTGCTGGGGAAATTATTCAACTGTTTAGAGCACTTGCTGCTCTTGTAGAGGACCAGGGTGTAGTTTCCAGGATCCGCATGGGGTGGCTCATAATCACAGCAAACTCCAGTTCGGGGTGGGGGATGTGTGGGGGGATGCTCTTCTGGCATTGGAGGGCACTTGAACTTACACACACTTTTACTTTATTTTTTTAAAGTTGATTATTATTATTATTATTATTATTATTATTATTATTATTATTATTATTATCGAGACAGCATTTCTCTGTGTAGCCCTGGCTGTCGCATAATCACTTTGTAGACCAGGCTGGCCTCGAACTCACTTAGATTTGCCTGCCTCTGCCTCCTGAGTGCTGGAACAAAAGATATGCGCTATCACACCTGGCTATTTTTCATTCAGAAATGATTGCTTTCATACATGTATGTGAACTCCATGTGCCTAATGTCTGTGGAGATCAAAAGAGGTTTTGTGGTCAGATTCTCTGGAACTGGAGTTAGAAGTGGTTTGTGAGCTGTTTAATCTGAGTGCTGGGAATCAAACCCAGTCCTCTGCAAGAGTAGCAAGCGCTTTCAACAGCTGAACACTCTCTCCAGCTCCATATATATAATCTTTATAAAACGTATTAAACCTAAGTGTGTAGGAGTTTTGCCTGTGTGTGTCTGAATCAGCTGTACGTCTAGTGTTTGAGTGTGCCCTAAGAGGGTACCACATCCCCTGGGACAGATGGTAGTGCGCCCTCACAAAAGTGAAGGGAATCGAGCCCAGGAGCTCTAAAGGGATCAGCCAGTGCTCTTTTTTTTTTTTTTTTTTTTTTTTTGGAGCTGGGGACCGAACCCAGGGCCTTGCGCTTCCTAGGCAAGCGCTCACCGCTGAGCTAAATCCCAACCCTCAGCCAGTGCTCTTAACTGATGACCCACTTCTCAAAGATGACGACGACAAATCACAAAATAAAACAACAACCACCCGTTGAAAATAAATTCGTACCATTCGCCTTTCTCTGCACCCTTCTCTACAATCCCACGCTAACCTTTCCGGTTCAGGAATGCGACGTCATCACGTCGGGACGTAGCAGCTTCGGGAGTGCGCTTCGGACGCGTCTCTGACGTCACTTCACAGAACCTAGCAACAGCGCAGGCTCCGGGCCGAGTCCGTTATGGCTGCCGCCTCCTTGGGCAGAGTGAGCGGGGCTGCACGAGAGAAGCTGTCGCCCGGGCCGGGCGTCCGGAGCTTCGGAGCGCTGGCGCGATCTCTGGTGCTGGCGTTGCTGCTCGCGCCGGTCCTGTGCTATGGTAATGGACGCGGGGAGACGGCGAGGGAACAGGCCGGGCCCGACGGGGACCAAGCGCCGCCGACTCACGGTGGTTCTCACTGGCCGAGTTCCCGCGGCCAGGGCTGGGCCAGGGATCTGAAGCGTTCCCAGTGCGGTCTCCCCAGGCCTGAGAAGTGGGGTTGTGAGATTCAGACACCCGAGTGGGTGGGTGGGCGGGGACGGGAAGTGGCCCTGTCGTGGATAGAATCTCTGAGAATACGCTCCCTGGAGGAAGGGCGCTCGTTGTGTGGGGGAGGTCCCCAAAGTGCTTGAGAATGGGGAGTTCAGAGATCTTGCAGACTGGATGGCCGAAGTGATAGCCGGAGTTGGGGAGAGTGATGTTTAGAGAGAAGAGGCTTGGAGTTAGGGGACAAACAAGGCTAGGCAAGGTTTTGTTTTGTTTTCTCCCGGAAAAGGTGACAGAGACGGTGACCCAATGTTTGGACTGAATTGATTGACTGTTTCAGAGTGGAAGAGGGGGGAGTTGTTTGGGGGTTCCATCTTTGAGGTCCGGGAGGTTCTGATATAGAGGCGGGGTGCAGGGACGCTGGACTGCCGAGGGCCTTGGAGGAGGAGCAGAGGAGAGCATGTCAGCAGATGCCCTTCCTTGAGCTGAGGTTTAACTGAATTCCCTCTCCTTATTTTAATGGATTTAAGAAATCCATTTGAGACTTTCATTTCTTGAAAATGTTACAGCATAAATCAGGGTATTAAAAGCCTTTCTTTTTTTTCTTCTTTTTCTTTTTTTCGGAGCTGGGGACCGAATCCAGGGCCTTGTGTTTGCTAGGCAAGCACTCTACCACTGAGCTAAATCCCCAACCCCTTAAAAGCCTTTCTTGAAAATGAAATCTGTAAGCCGAGGCAGAGACTTAGCAGGAGAAACCTACTGTTCAGAGCTGAGCATTGTTAAGTAGTTTTCTTTCTGTCACGTTGGTGCAGTCATTCTCTCCCCAAAGTCAGTCAGTCAGTCAGTCTGTCTGTCTGTCTTTCTTTTGATGAAAACTAACGTGAACTGGGGTGACCTCCTTCTCTGCCCAGGGGGACTCTCCAGCCGATCACACATTCCTTTCTTACAGTGCTGGGTCGCACACATTGTTTCCTTCCAAAGCAGCACTGAAAGCAGGCAGCTGACTGCCCTACCTGGAAGATTTTGGCAGAGTCTGTAACGGGAGAGGCTGGGGCTTCCAAGCTCTTTTATGATTGATAGACTGTAGTGAGGATTTCCCTGGTGGATGCAGACATGATTGCTTTGATTTTTAATCATCTAAGGCAACAGTCTGTAACCGCAACTTTAGGAGTATCCGACACCTGTGGCTTCTGTGGGTATGACACTTAAGTTTGTCACACACACAGACACACACACACACACACACACACAGACACACACACACACACACACACGCACAGAGTCTAAATGTTACCTTTAAGCTAGAGGTAGTACCAGTTAGGCAAGGGGTCAGCACCGTCTCAGTGATACCCGTGTTGACAAAGCTCGACCACGAAGTCTTTTAAGCACACGCAGTCTGACGTCAGTTGTTCTGCGTTCTCTTTTCACCCAGTTGGGTCAGCACTGCATCCGATGCTTCATGGAAAGTCCTAGCTTACTCTCCTGTGCTGTACTTGTGTGCTTCTCATAATTTCATTTCTCGACTTCCTTGGTGCTGGGTGTGGCCTTCATCAGAGGGATTTTGCCTAGCTGGGATTCAGGGAGGAGCCCTTGGGCAAGTATAGTCGGTAGTGAGATGCTCTTTGGGGTGCAGTATGCATCATGATGAGATCAGGTTGGACTGAGTGCATTTACTGTTCATTCACTGAATGTTGTGATTTTTTTTTTTCTTTTTTCTTTTTTTCGGAGCTGGGGACATGTTGTGATCTTTTAAGTAGACAGGATGGGCAGGCGTTAGGGAGATTAGGAATTGGGTGATCAACCTGATCTTGGTTGTTGACTTTTTAAAAAATATATCGTTCTTTACATTTATTTAGTGTGTATGTATAGCTGTAGGACATAGGACAGCTTTTGGTTCATGGTGAATTCCAAAGTACAAACTTTCTTATTTACTGAGCCACTTCACTGTCCCTCAAATAGGATCTTGTGGATAGTTCCTAAGACTGGCTTTTTCAAGAATGAGGGAGCCAGAAGGTTTAAAACAATGTGACTGTGCAGTGGTAGCATACACTTTTAGTCCCAGCATTCAGGAGGCAGAGGCAGGCAGATTTCTCTGAGTTTGAGGTCAACCTGGTTTACAGAGAGCGTTCCAGGACAGTCAGAACTATAGATAGAGAGACTCTGTCTCAGGAAAAAAAAATGTGTATGCATCTGTCTTTCTGCCTGCCTGCTTGTCTGTCTCTCTGTCTGTGGGTATATGGTGGTGAGTGGCAATGGAGGCTAGACCATTGATGAATTGCAGGCAGTTGTGAGCTACCTGATAGGGGTGTTGGGAACAGAACTCTGATCCCCTGGAGAGCAGTCTAGCATCTTAAGCTCTGAGCTGTCTCTTCAGCCTGCTAAGGGAGTTTTTAAGTAGAGGAGTGACCTCATGTCAGTTTCTGCTTGACGGCAGGCTGCTATGCTAAAGGAGGGCAGTAGGGTTAGGACGGAAGCAGGCAGATGAGTTACAAAAGCTGAGGTGATTGTGGCTTGGACCGGGCTTGGGCATCAGAGTGAAAAGACTTCAGATCTTGCTTATGCTTGGTGCTAGGTATAGGCATTAATTTGTGTGTGTGTATGTGTGTGTGTGTGTGTGTGTGTGTGTTGGGAGTGTTGGCAAGCCACAGTTGGACTGCTGCTTTCTTCACTTTTGAATTTTGAGATTCTTTGTTTTAGGAACACACCTTCGTTGGTATGGGGCTTGGAAATCGTTCCTCTGCACTGTAGCTTGTCTTTTTATCCCAGGAGGCTCTTTGACAGAGCAGTTTCTCTTCTGAAGAATAGCAATTACCAGGTTTTTCCCTTTTACACATTGTGTTTTTGCTTTTTTGGTAAAATATAAGAACTCCTTTCCTAGTTCCAGATTTCAAAGATTTTTTTCTCTCTTTTTTTTGTTTTGTTTTGTCCTTTAATATTTTATATTTTACCTGACTTATGCTTATTTAATTTTTGCGTGAGGGGCGAGACCTAGGTTCATGTGGTCTGAGATAGTGTGTGGATTGCACTGATGGACTTTAACCATCAGGTCAGCTTTGCAGCCGAGACTACACAGCAGCGGTTTCTCCACATTTTCTCCCTCAGTTCTTTCTGCTTTGTGGGTTGAACTGGGATCTTGCCTCACACAGCTGGCCCTTTATTGCTTTTGTGGCTGGCATGGAGAACCTGGGAAGACTTTAAAGGAGCAGGGTCGGTTGCCCATTGTTTCAGAGGTTTCTGTCCATGGCTGCCTCGTGTAGCCGAGCTGAGGCAGAGCATCACGCAGGAGGGGCGTGCGGCAGAGGGCCATGCTCATCTGCATGAGCAGAGTTCTGGTGATTCGTGGACACTCTTCTGATGATCACTTTTCTGAGAGAAGTTAGACAGCATGTCACCAGTGGTTTTCACCAGGAGAAAAGTGGGGTTATCTGAAAAGGTGTTGGGAGTTTGAGGAAACTTGGGGAGTAGGAAGGAAAAGGGACTAAGAAATTACAGCATAACCACTAAGAGTTACACGCAGTGTAGAAGCTTCCACATTGAATTTCAGATGAAATGAAAACAGTGGTATGGCTGTAATTCTAGCTGGGAGTGGCTACATGGTGCACTTGGGGATAAAGAGTTTGATTTAGCCTTTGACAAATGAGGGAGGCTCTGTGTGAGTGGCGAGGCCATTAGCCGTGGACACAAGAGGGATTCGAGTGCTCGGCCACACCACTGAACTGTGAGAAGAGCAGAGTGTAACGGCCAGACTTGGTGGTGGCTGCAGGAGCTGAACAGTGAGCATTGGACTCAGTCTTCCTGGGTTGAGAGGAGCAGCCCAGGAGTCAGAAGGCTGGGCCAGCACTGCAGGAAGCAGCTGGATACAGATGGGCCAGGCTCGTGGGCGAGCTGGTAATAGTGGAGTGAGTGGCTGATGGGGAGTTGGGCTGAGTCAGCAGAAGAGAGGTCATGGATTTTGAAATCCACAGTAGCTCTTCTCTGGATGGGAGAGAACCCTACAGTTAGGAGCTAAAGTCTTACATGGAGGGGACCTGCCAGGAGTTGGTGATAGGGGAGATGTATGTCCCCAAACCAGTGGCACTTCTGGGGATGGATGGGAAGTGGTGTGTGGTGCAGACTGTGTCCCTCTGTCTGTGCAAGGGTGTGGGAGGGAAACCAGCTGTGGAGTAAAAGGGCTGTAGGGCCAGCGCGTTTAGAAGGGAATCAGATTTCTGTTCATCGACAGGAAAGCATGAGGAGAGAGCTGGAGGGCCCACGAGAGGGTTCCTGTGTAGTCAGCCATTCCTGCTCCTCCCCCTTTAGAGACTATCCAAAAAGTTGGGTAGGGGGAGATATGTTACTTTGTTTATTTTGGAGATAGGGTCTCCTGTAGCCCAGAGTGCCCTCAAAACTAGCTGTGTAGACTAAGGATGACCTTGAACTGCTGGCGTTACAGATGTGTTGCTATGCCTGGCTCTAATTTACTATCTTTTAACATTTATTTTTCTGGTGCTAAGGATCAAACCTAGAGCCCCACATAAACCATGCAGCATCGTTAAATCTATTATCTTTAAAAACTGTTTTTTCTCCTTCTTTCTCCTTGATTTATTTTATTTGTAAGAGTATATTGTAGCTGTCTTGAACTCAGGACCTCTGGAAGAGCAGTCAGTGCTCTTAACTGCCAAGCCATCTCTCTAGCCCCCTACTTTTTTGTTTTTTTAGAAATTATTTTTCTGGGAGACTTCTGTCCAATTAAGACTTCCCCCTCCGGATTGGGGATTTAGCTCAATGGTAGAGCGCTTGCCTAGGAAGCGCAAGGCCCTGTGTTCGGTCCCCAGCTCCGAAAAAAAAAAAAAAAAGAAAAAAAAAAAAGACTTCTCCCTCCACCTTCATACTAAATAACAAAGTAGATGTCAGCTCTGCTGTCTAAATGATAGTGTATTTGTATGAACAGTTGTCTTCTGTGTGTGGAATATTTGTGAAGGCCTGTGGCTTGTTCTTAGAGGCTGAAGTTTAGATCACACATTATAGGGTGTTGTCATTACCATCACCATCACCATCATCACCATCACCACCATCACAATCACCATCATCACCATCACCATCACCATCACCATCACCATCACCATCACCATCATCGAAGCTTACTGAGATTCTTCAGCAGCAGCTCCACTCAGTAACATATTGGAAACACTGTTTAGTTTAGCCACTTTTTCCTCTGTGGACTATATCTCCATTGATTCTTCCTGTTGGGTGGAGTTACTTGTGTAAACAGTCTTAGCTGTACTTCAGTGAACTTCACTGAGGAGGTAGGGGCACAGGACTGGAAGATTGTGCAAGCATTTGGCCTCATTTCCCAGCCGGAGGCTGCCTTTCCAACCTTCAAAATACATTGATTTCACTAAGCTTTCAAGTTCTGGTTTCTGGTTCTTGTCCCTTAGAATTTTGGTGATTTTTTTTTTTTTTAAGAGTCTTCAAGTATCACTTAGAGATGCTGTCTACAGCTTGTTTTGTAGCTTTATATACTGATTATATGCTTGAAACAAGATTTTTTTAGAGTAAAAATCTAGCCTCTAGCAGCCCCAACAAACTAGGCTCTGTCACCTATCTCCAGTGTTGCAAATTAGAGTCAACGAATGGTGAAAAGCAGAGAACTAACATGGCTGTTTTGGGAGAGAAAGAAACTGAGAAAAAGGTTTAATGACCCTTAAGCCCTGTTTTCAGTAAGATTCTGACAGGAACTTTGAGCATGGGGCAGGGAGAGGACAGGTGATGCATAATTGAGCATCCCGGTCAGGGTGTATTCTGGGATTCTTGTCTCTGGTTTGGTTCTGCAAGGCAGTCAGAAGTTCCTTTTGCTGGAGGAGACGTGGTGGGTTCTCAGGGGATCTCCAGTGCCGGGGTGCACCTGGTGGATAACTGCTCTGTTCTAGGAGGGTCTGCAGGTTTAGGACAGTGGCTTGAAGGGTGACACAGGCTAGACAGACGCTTCTTGAGTGCTTAACATACCAAACTGCAGAGAGAGGCAGGACACAGACAAAATGAAGGCTTTTTACCCTGTGCTTGCTCATTTTCTGGGTTCCAATTGAGGGTCGGTCAATTTTAGCAAAAGAAGTTTCTAAGTACCTGTTTTTGTTTTTTTTTTTTTTTTGGTTCTTTTTTTTCAGAGCTGGGGACTGAACCCAGGGCCTTGCGCTTCCTAGGCAAGCGCTCTACCACTGAGCTAAATCCCCAACCCTCTAAGTACCTGTTTTATACTGCCTTTAGTTCCAGACTCTGTGCCGTGTGTGTGTGTGTGTTTGTGTGTGTGTGTGTGTGTGTGAGAGAGAGAGAGACAGAGACAGAGACAGAGAGACAGAGAGTGTGTGTGTGTGAGAGAGAGAGAGAGAGAGAGACAGCGAGAGAGAGAGCGAGAAAGAGAGAGAGAGAGAGAGAGTGTGTGTGTGTGTGTGTGTGTGAGAGAGAGAGAGAGAGAGAGAGAGAGAGAGAGAGAGAGAGAGAGAGAGAGAGAGATGTATGTGTACTAGTTTTTTGTGTTCCAAAGCCTCCTCCCTTTCTATTCTGGCAATGAGACAGAACCTGGACAGGGCTGGCTGAGGCCCAGTCTTTGGGAAAGGGAAACAGTGGGGGACTGACCTGAAAGCTGATGTTTGCTTATTCTCTGAGTAGTAGGCTGTGCCACAGTGGCTCTTCACTCTGTTCAAGTTGTTACTGAGCAAAACCATTATTGCCTGAGGTGAGCTGACCAGGAGGAAGTGTAGTTGACTGCTGGCCATTGACACTTAACTGGATCTTAAGAGAAAGCCGCAGGGATTTAGTTTGCTGCTCAGTGAAAAATTCGATAAATACATTTTCTTTTTTTTTTAAGATCTATTTATTTATTATGTACACAGTATTCTGCATTACAGCTGCATGTCAGAAGAGGGCACCAGAGCTCATTACAGATGGTTGTGAGCCACCATGTGGTTGCTGGGAATTGAACTCAGGACCTTTGTAAGAGCAGTCAGCGCTCTTAACCACTGAGCCATCTCTCCAGCCCTACATTTTCTCTTAGTAAAGGTTAGCAATGTTGGGGTGCTTTTGTTTTTCAGGTATACCAGAGAATACTCCAAACAATGCTACCGCTACTACTCCGGCTGTGCCTGAAAACTACACCAAACCTTCTGTTTCCCAGATCAGCACCACACTTACCCCAGCCAGTACAGAGAAAAGTGGAAGCAGCTCTGCGGCGCCCACCCCGTCTGCTGCCCTGTCTGTGCCCCAGGAGGAGGCCGACATCAATGAAGATCCCAGCATGGAGGAAGAGGATCTCCTGGCACTCAACAGTTCCCCAGCCACAGTCAAAGACACTCTGGATAATGGTGACTACGGAGAGCCAGACTACGACTGGACCACCAACCCCAGGGATGAGGAGCCTGATGATAATGTCAACATTGAGATAAGCAGAGAGAGCAGGCGCTTCAGAGGCTTCGAGGACTCAGTGCAGGTGGTGAAGCTCTCGCCCCCCAACAGAGAGGATAGCCATTTCTTTTTTCATCTCCTTATTTTTGCTTTCTGTGCAGCTGTTGTTTATGTCACCTATCACAACAAAAGGAAGGTAAGTTGGGATCTTAGCTCTTCTGTAAGGCCGTCGTCTCAGTCCGATTTGTAGTTAGAGACATGAGGAGTAATGCTACATATGCTGCTAGGAAGTTACTTGAAGTTCTTCATACTGAACTAAACCAAAGTGCAGCAAGCTGTTGATTTCTCAGACAGGGCCTCACTAAGTAGCCCTGGCTGTCTGTCCTAGAACTCACTCTGTAGACCATGCTGGCTTGAACTCACAGAGATCCACCTGCCTCTGTCTCCCAGGTGTTGGGGTCAGAAGTGTACACCCCAAAGCCTGACTTGCAATTCTTAATTTGGTAATGATACTTCAGTGGGAATATTTATGGAACAAGAATATTAATTTAATATTTTAATTTATTATGCATTCACTTAATGGTCTTACAATAATGTTATTTTCTGGTTATTCAAGGATTGGGCTGAGGATGTGACTCCATTGATAGCATTTTGTCCTAGCGTACATGAAGTCCTGGGTTCATTTCCCAGCCTCACATAAGCCTGGGCTTGGTAACACTTCTGTAAGCCCAGGTGACTTCCAGAGGGTCTGAGATTCAGGGTTAGTCATTGTCAGCTTTGACTTTGTACTGAGGGACAGGCTAGCTTGGGCTATATATATATATATATATATATATATATTTTTTTTTTTTTTGCATGCTTGTCACTTGGGGAGTAGAGGCAGGTGGGTCACTGTTGTCCGTGGTCAGCCTAGACTATATGAAACTGTGTCAGAAATAACTAACTAGGGCTGGAGAGATGGCTCGGTGGTTAGGAACTCTGGCTGCTTTTGCAGAGAGCTGGGTTGTAATTCCCCACACTCATGTGGTAGTTCATAACCGTAACTCTACTGGGGGATCTGGTTACAAACAGACAAACAGCCCACCCTCCTAAACAGCATGTTTAATGTAGAGAATTTAGAAATCTCAAAGACTTTAGGAAAAAAGGTAAATGTAAGCTGTCACTCAGAGCATTAAAATATACTTTAAATGTATTTTTGGTCCACAGATACACATACATATACACACATGCTCTAATTTTTCAGTGAATGTTATGCAGAGTTTTACACTTCGCTTTAAAATCTTAGGTGAGCTGTGGGTGTGGGCACTTGCCATAGGGCTTGTGTGGAGGTTGGGGGACAGTTTGCAGACTTGTTTTCTTGTGTCTTTCTGGGCTCTGGACATTGAGCTTGGGTCACCATCTTGTGTGACAGTGTCTCTACTTGCTGGGTCATCTCAGCGGCCCAGTATCCTATCTACTTATTACTGCTATTCTCAGTTGTTCGTGTGTTTGCGCACACGTGTGAATGAGTGCAGTGCCACCAGGGGCTGGAATTAGAGGTGTGAGGTGCCTGAGGTGGGTGCTGGGGTCTGAGCTTGGTCCTCTGCAAAAGCAGCACTTACCAACCGCTGAGCCGCTCTCAGCCCCAGTAACTTGTGTTTTGCCAAACAAATTATGGATATTTCCCATAGCCTATCTCCCCCATTTTATCTTCTATTTTTAAGATTATAATATAATTATACTATTTCTTCCCTCCATATCCTTGCTCTTTCAAATTCATGGCCTCTTTTTTCATTAGTAGTTGTTATACGTATATATATATATTTTTAAAATATATATTTTTATATGTTCTTGAATAGAAATAAATATTTGCAGTGCTGCAGGGCAGTGGGACAGGGTGACCCTGAGTGTTGAGATCCTGCAGCAATGCTGAGCAGGTTTCTAAGCCTGTGCTACCGGGAACTGGCCAAAAACTGGATCCCTACATCCAGCGTGAAGGGCACCGTGGGGGCCATAGGATGGCTATGGGCCTCAGACTGGCCGCTGGTCCTGGACTGGGTGCCGTCCATCAATAGCAAGTTTAAGAAGGGTGATTAGGCAGCCCCTCCTCCCCCCACAGTCCTCGCTGGTGTCACGCCCACTGCCTTAGAGACAGCTTAGCTCTGTGGAGGATGCTGAGGAAGTCGCACACTGAGGAAGCCCACATCACTCCAGGGGAGCATCCGAATTGATGGACATGGGACAGCCTTGATGGGGGCAGCATTAAACCTTGTACTTATACTGGGGGGGGGGTAGGGAGAAGTATGTATTCCTCAGTGTGAGCTGCTCAGCTTGCATGTTGCTTGTATGTGTATTGTCAGGGCTGACCATTTATATTAGTTAACCAAGTGCTGTGCTCTTCCCTGAAGCAAACTCCATCCAGCTCTTCCTGTAATTCTTTGTGTAGGTTGAGGCCTCATGAACTTTCCCTGTCCACTTTGACACTGTAGCATATTATTTAAAAATGTGGTTTAGGGGCTGGAGAGATGATGGCTCAGAGGTTAAGAGCACTGTCTGCTCCTCCCCTGAGAGCTGGAGTTCAATTTCCAACAACCACACAGTGGCTCACAACCATCTGTAAGGAGATTGGGTGATTTCTTCTGGCCTGCAGGCATACATGAAGGCAGAACGCTGTATACATAGTAAATAAATAAATCTTTTAAAAATGTGGTTTAGTATCTGCATACTTGATTGTGCTGTGTTCCTTCTGGATGGCTTGATGATTCCAAGCTTTATTTCAGAGATAGCACAATGATGGCCTTTCTGTGCTGCAGTTAAAGGAGGTGTGAGCTAATGGGGGCGGCTGTCACTGCCACTGAGTAGTTGAGCCTTTGGGAGTTCTAAAGGGTGCTCAAGCACGGTTTCTCAGTATATGGAGAGCTCGCTCTCTCTCTCTCTCTCTCTCTCTCTCTCTCTCTCTCTCTCTCTCTCTCTCTCTCTCTCTCGACTTGCCTTATCATTTAAGCTGTCGTCCTTCTTTTCTGAGGCCTGAGTTTTCTTACCTGAAGAATGGACTAGTTAATTTCAGAATGTCTTCCAGTTTCCAGAGTCAGTGACCAAAGCAGCAGTCAGACCACCAGAGTTGCCTGTTAACTGAGCTGAGTGCTGACACTCAGGTTGTGGGCAAGTGGGCTTCTAGTCTCCACCGCACACCCACCCAGAGGCTCTGTGTAGCTGTGTGGACAGGCTAGAGAGGGATGCCATCTTATTATTGCTAATATTAGTTTTTGTGTCCCACAGCCTGAGCAAGGTCCTGCACTTGTTACAGAAATGTTACCAGGTAAGTTTTTTCTTTGGCATGTCTAATTGTTCTGTTTTCTTTCAGATTTTCCTCCTAGTTCAAAGCAGAAAGTGGCGTGATGGCTTGTGTTCCAAAACTGTGGAGTACCATCGTTTGGACCAGAACGTGAATGAGGCCATGCCTTCTCTGAAGATCACCAATGACTACATTTTCTAAAGCACTTGGTTGGCGTTGGCTCATTATGCTGTTTTATTTGCTTCACTTTTCTATGATGTGCAGACGTTTGCCACAGGCAAGTGGTACCTAACCGAGACGGGGCACTCTCTCTTGCCTTGGTGCTTTGAGAACTAACTGTCGCAAACAAGGAGTATATGATTTTTTTTTTTTAATCTTTCTTTAGAGCTAGATTCAATCAGGTATCTGAAATGTGAGTTAAACATTACTCTATATTTTTGTGTAGTTGTTATTATTTTCCATTTATTGTGCCTCTGGCAGCTGTGTTCTCTTTGAAAGGCCCCAAACTGGAGCTCAAGTCTCACAGGGCCCAGCACTGCTGGTTCCCCTCCCTCTCTGACACCCAGATGCTGTTTCCCGGTTCCTTTATTCTACTTATGGTTGAGCTCGGGTTCCACAAGTAGCCTAGGCTGGCCTCAAACTGTCAGTCTTACTGCCTTGGCTTCTCAAGTGCTGGTACTACCAAGCTGGACACTCACCCATTTCCAAATCTCATAGTTTCAAACACATCTTGGGGTGTGTGGTCCCAGTTTTAATGTACAAAGATTGCAATCTAATGCTTTGCTTTAAAATAACATTTCCCCATCTTTCAAAGCTGCTTTAAAGGACAGTGAAGCCTGCTCAGTTACTGATGGCACTTGCTGCCTACCCTGACAACCTGAGTTCAGTCCCCAGGTAGAAAGGAGATAGTGAAGTCTTGGAGGTTGTCCTCTGACCTCCACATGTGTACCATGGCATTTGTGCACCTACACACACATGCTTAGACACATAGTAAATAAATTAGTTAAAAAGACCCACTGTGGGTGTTCTAACAGTGTAAGATAAGATAGTGTAGTTGCTGCTTCACTGGTCATGGTGAACTTGTTTAGGAGTTCACAGTGAGCACAAGGGGAATGTTAGGTGGATTCCAGTGTTTGGTTTGGATTATGGAATGAAGTGTAGGGTAGAAGCTGGTAGACCGTTTAACCCATGACCAGGGGCTTATTCATCAGCACTTGATTTGAGCATGGGTTCCAGGGTTCAGATGACGAGCGGAGTGTAAAACAGGTCAGAGGTTTCTTATTTGTTTCTTGATCACAGTACATTGGAGGAGACTCTGGAGCCCATTGTTACTTGAGTAATACTGTGTCTTGGTCCTGCAGTTAAAGCAGTAATGGGAAGAAGTTCACACAGACCTACGTAGCGGTGACCTTCAGACCTCCTCCTCCCCAGCCCCCGGCAGCTGGGGTTATTTGCTGTGTTTTATGGTAGCCTGTTTTTTTAGAGTTGATCAGAATGAAAATGTGTGATTTGAACCATGCTTGACTATCAAGCTTCATTACAACTTTCCAGAAAACATGGTCTTTACTGCGTGCTCAGTAAAGCTGGGGCAGGCCAGCAGCCATGCTCCCTGTGTGGACATGGAAGCATCAGCGTGGTCTTCCCCCTTCAGGGACAGCTGACTGTCCCTGGGAAGGGCACTGTAGTGAAACACATCTGGACTGTTTTATTGCAGTAGTTTTTTTCATATCTGAAATTGTATTATTTAATATTTTGAATAAGATTTTAAGAAATAAATGGTAAAGATATAAATCTGTGCTTTTGTCAGTGTGGTTGTTACAGTGCTGACCTCAGTGGTCACAGAAGACCTGTGCTGGCTGGGAGGGGTGAGTCTTAGCCAGCTGTTCCTAGGCCTGCTCAGCCTTGGAATTCCGAAGCAACTTGCACTTCTGCCTGGGTCCTGCATCTGCTGTCAGCAGCAGACTAGGATGGCAAGAAGGACTTGGAAGTGACCACGCGTACTTTCCAGGCCTTGGCTCCTTATTGAGCTGCCTAAACCAAGAGGGTCAAACCAAGAGGGTGACAGACCTGGGCCTCTCGGTGACCTCCTGGTGTGGTTCACTGTTGCGGTGCTGCCTTAAATAGCCTCTGACTTTGGGAATACCAGATCATCACAGACAGAAAACGCTGTTGTGAGGGTGGGGGTTAGCAGGCACCTTAGGTGCTGGGTGAGGGGGCTCACAATGCACATTCGAACCTCGGCTTTCTGGACAAAGGACCCACGATCTGCACTTAAATCATACAGTACTAATGGATCCAAGAGGAAGTGACCTTCCTCCCATGGCCTTCTGGGACCTCTGTCCAGGATTGTCACTACTTCTCTCTGTTAGCTCAAGAGATGTGGGTTAAAACTTGCCAAGTAGGGGGAAATAGCATTTATGTTTGTGTGGGGGCCTGCCTTGGTATGTCTGTCTGTGCGTCTTAATTTTTGGGACAGATCTTGCCATGCATGACCATGCCTGGTTTTGGTGAAGTTTCTTTGGGGCGAGGGGTTGCTCACATGGATTGTTCCAGACTGAGCTTGAGAAAAGGAAGTGGCTGGGACTTCCTCCCATCCCCCGTCATCTGGCAGTTCCCACATTCCTTTAAGCTTTTAGATAAAGTTTCTAAGGAATTAGAAGCAAGGCAGGCCAGGATCAGATAGTTGGCATTTAGTCAATCTCTGCAGCTGACACTCAGGGCACACCTCTCTGCTGGGTAGATAGAACCAGCCTTCAGAGTGACAACTGTCACAGTCCTACAGGACGGTAAAGCACGCACTGATGGTGAGGCCTTAATGACACTGGGATTTGGTCAGAGTTCTCTGTTTTGAGCGTGTGTGTGTGTGTGTGTGTGTGTGTGTGTGTGTGTGTGTGTGTGTCCATTTGTTTATGTGTATGTTGAGGCTGTTCTTTGGTTTTTAGCTTGGTTTGATGCAGCAGCAGCTTGTACCATTCTGGGTTCCCCATGAATTAGTTTGTCCTGACTGGGCAGAGTCCGAGTGTACAGTATAGCAGTCTTTAGCTCAGGTGCTATTCACTTGTGTCGTAACTTTCACTTAGGAGGGGAGTTTGTCCAGACAGATGTTGGAGTGGGAGCTGTTCGATGTGTCTCAGTAGTCTACTGCTGTGGGAACCTGCTGTCTGTTGCTGAGGTCTGGTTCGGGGTAAGCAGCATTTTCTACCCAAGGAGCCTTTAAGCCTAGTGCTTCTCTAACCTGTAAGAACCCAGATACCTGCTTATGAATAGCCTTTATTTAAAGCCCCTGCTCAGAGCTCCATTGGTTGGCCTAATACAGGGTTCTTTTTTTTTTTTTTTTTTTTTTTTTGGAGCTGGGGACCGAACCCAGGGCCTTGCCTTCCTAGGCAAGCGCTACCACTGAGCTAAATCCCCAACCCCCTAATACAGGGTTCTTAAACTGTGGGTCATGACCCTTTGGGGGTGGGGTAGGGAGGATTGAAAGACCTTTCACAAGGGTCATTTAAGACCGTCAGAAAACAGATGTTGTGCTGGAGAGATGGCTCAGTGTTCAAGAACACTGACTGCTATTCCAGAGGTCCTGAGTTCAATTTCTAGCAACCACACGGTGGCTCACAACCATTTGTAATGGGATCTGATACCCTTTTCTGGTGTGTCTGAAGACAGCTAGTGTACTCATATTAAATAAATAAATAAATAAATAAATAAATAAATAAATAAATCTTAACAACAACAACAACAAAACCCCCCACAGATGTTTACATTATGATTTATAACAGTAGCAAAAATCACAGTTACAAAGTAACAATGAAAATAGTTTTATGTTGTCAGGGGGTGGGGTAAGGGGATCACCACAGCATTAGGTACTGTATTAAAGGATCTCAGCATTAGAACGGTTTGCTCTAATACCTTTCCAGTGAGACCCAGTCTTGTTCTCTGTAGTTCTGGTAAGTTCTGAGGTCCTGACACCCTTCTTACAGAGCTTTTTTGCCACTCCCAGGTGGTGGATCCCTGAGAGTCCTCAGGGAGGAAGCGCCCTTGGGAGCTATTGTGTTCCTTGGAGTCAGTCATGGGCCTAGACTGGCTTCCTTCTCTGGATCTGGCCTCTAGGCTGAGTCCTCCTCTTTGTGGTCTTAGGGAGAAGTGAACGTGTTTCATGTCTGTTTCTTGGGAGAGAGAGAGGTATCTCAAGGGCTGGTTTAAATGTCTCATCCTTGCCAGAGCCGGGGTAGTCCTGGTCCATGCTGCTCTTAGCTCATCCTTGAGGGATTCTGACTGGGGAAGAAATGGAGGGAAAAGTGTGGCCCTGGGTGATCTTGAGCTGAGTTGTGTCTCTCAGCCTTGTGCTTTGTCAGATTGGTAACTGAGTAGTTCAGAGAGCTTTTGGGAACAGGAAATGGATTAATCTTTCCAAAAGGAGATTGTAGATGGAGAGATTTCTTACCACGTCATTGGCCACAGAAGGGCCATCACAGTTCTTGGACCCACAGAGTTCCTTGGGCCAGTATAAAGTGGCCTCTATTCCTGGGGCAGCCTTCCAGTTCCCAGGGGGCTCCTCTGAGGTACACAGCTGGTCAGGATTAGGTTTGTGCTGCGCCTTCTAGGCATGTGTGACCCTTCGAGGAAACAGATGGTAGGTTTTCTAGCGCTCTCTAATCCATTCTCCATCCTTGTCCTTGTGGGGCTAATGGGATGGAGGAGGGGAAGAGAAGGAAGGGGAGACACACCAACACACACACACACACACACACACACACACACGGACACACACAGACGACTGATTTCAGGGTGTATGCATGCCTGCTCCTCTCCTAAGGGAGTGAGAACTGAGCTTGGTTCAGGCTGCAGAGTTGCTGTCAAGGGCACACATTTGCCGTCCCTTGGGGAGACTTGTTCTCCAGCTTAACACTCTTTAGTTGCTTGTAGTTCTTTGTCTAGGGTGAGGCTCCATAAGATTTCCCAGTCCACATTAGCATGTCTACTCATGTGTTCTTGTTTGTGACAATGGTGACGAGGCTTCTTTGACATTTCTAAGAGGTACTACCTCACAGCAAACTTCCCGTTCTGGCTTTTACAACCTTTCTGCCCTGTCTTAGGGTTTCTGTTGCTATGAAGAGACACTGGTGTTTTGAATAAGTTTGGCCCCATAGGCTCCTGTTTGAATGCTTGGCCCACAGGGAGTGGCACTATTAGGAGGTATGGCCTTGTTGGAGTGGGTGTGGCTTTGTTGGAGGAAGTGCATCACTTGTGGAGATGGGCTTTGAGATCAGTCTGTGTCCAGTGTGGAATTCCAGTGTCGTCCTAGCTGCCTTCAAATCAAGACGTAGAACCCTTGGATCCTCCAGCACCGTGTCTCCCTACACACCGCCATGCTTCCTGCCACGGTGATAATAGAACCTCTGAGCCTGGAAGCCAGCCCCAAATGAATGGAATAAGAGTTGCCTTGGTCATGGTGTCTGTTCACAGCAATGGGAACCCTAAGACAGACACCATGACTACAGCAGCTCTTTTTTTTTTTTTTTTTTTTTTTGGTTCTTTTTTTTGGAGCTGGGGTCCCGAACCCAGGGCTTTGCGCTTCCTAGGCAAGCGCTCTACCACTGAGCTAAATCCCCAGCCCCCACAGCAGCTCTTAAAAAGGAAAATTTAATTGGGGCTGGCTTCCAGGTTCAGAGGTTTAGTCCATTACCAGCATGGTGGAGCTGAGAGTTCTACATCTGGATCTGCAGGAGGAGAAATGAATCACTGAGTCTGGCTCGAGCTTCTGAAACCTTGAAGTCCACACTCAGTGGCACACTTCAACAAGGCCTCACCTCCTAACACTTTGGAAAAGTGCCACTCTCTGTGAGCCTTTGGGAGCTGTTTCCATTCAGACCACCACAGGACCCTTTCCCACAGTTGTCCTTGAGCCTTAGGTACAGGAGTCGTGTTGTGGTTGTTTCAGCTGCATTAAGCTCAGGGAATCTGATGCCCTCCCTGGGCACCACATGGTCACCTGCTCTCTGCATTTTGATCTGTTGTGGTTTTTCTGTAATGGTCTCTGTCTGTTGCTAGGATGTGTTTCTTTAAAGAGGGGTGAGACCTGTGCTTATCTGTGGGTATAAGGAAAAATATTTAGAATGCAGCTAGGAGTTATGCCAGCTCGAGAAGTGCATTAATTAATTACAGAGCCATCTTCCAGCCCCCTTTACTGCTCTTTTGTTTAGCTCCTTGGTCCATTATTGAAGTGGTCTATGAAGGTTTCTAATTATTATTATAGATTTGTCTAGTTCTTATAAATCTGTCGACAGTGTGCAGACATTCCCGGACTCTTGTTTGGTTTTCATATGTTTATAGTTTCATATGTCTTTATTTTTAATGTTTGAAGCACTTTGTTAGGGAAGAATAAATTAAGTAAAGAAAATGGCTTTTAGAAAGGATGCAAGGTTGGGGCTTGTGATGGTTTGTGTATGCTTAGCCCAGGGAGTGGCACTATTTGGAGGTGTGGCCTCGTTGGATTAGGTGTGTCACTGTGGGCTTGGGCTTTAAGATCCTTGTCCTAGAAGTCAGTCTTACAGCAGCCTTCAGATGAAGATGTAGAACTCTCAACTCCTCCTGCACTATGCCCGCCATGTTTCTCACCTTGATGATAATGGACTGAACCTGTAAGGCAGCCCCAATTAAATGTTGTCCTTTATAAGACTTGCCGTGGTCATGGTGTCTGTTCACAGCAGTAAAACCCTAACTAAGACAGGGCTGGAGATACGGCTCATTGGCAGCTCTTTGGGTTCAATCCCCAGCACCCACATGGCTGCTGACAAGATTCTGTAACTCCAGGTCCAGGGGATCAGATCCCCTCCTCTGCACATATGAGGTGCACAGACAGCCATGTAGGCAAAACACCCATACACATAGAATAAATCATAGTTAAAGGGATGCAGGGCTTTTAACGCTGGTGACATGTGAAGTCTTCCAACCTGTCATTTATGGGGAAACTGAGTAGTAAAGCCAGAGTGGTGGCTGGCAAGGTGGCTCAGCAGAGGTTGCTACCAACTCTGACAACTGGAGTTTGATCCAAGTCCCTAAAGTTGTCCTCTGACCTCCATGTACATGCCACGACACACACTCCCCTTCACACACACACATCTCATATAGACAGTAAATCAATGCAATAAAGAGGAAAGCTGGGCTGGGGATTTAGCTCAGTGGTAGAGCGCTTGCCTAGGAAGTGCAAGGCCCTGGGTTCGATCCCCAGCTCCGAAAAAAAGAACCAAAAAAAAAAAGAGGAAAGCTGCGATTGGGCAGGAAACATCTTACATTGGGGTAGGAGAGACGGCTCAGCATTTGAGAGCACCCAGGTTCAGTTCCCCGAATCCACATGGCTGCTCAGAACTGTCAATAATTTCAGCCCCAGGGAGTCTGGGAATTCAGGGAATGCCCCCATCTGGACTCTGCGGGCATCTGCCCACATAGAGACAGACACACTTAGTTGAGTAATATTTATAGTTAAAATGGGCCTGGGAAGATGCTCAGTGGTTAAGAGCACCGCCCACTCTTCCAGCGGCCTCAGGTTCAAGTCTCAGCACCCAGATGGCAGCTCACAAGCTTCTGTAACTCCAGTTCCAGGGGATCCAACACCCTCTTCTGGCTTCTGTGGGCACCAACGTGCACATCATGCAGTCATACATGCAGGCAAACACTTGCACACATAAAACGATAAGTTAAAACGTCTTTAAAAAGGGTTCCCAAGATTTGTGGCATATGCCTGTAATCCTAGTCTGTGGGAAGCTGAGGCAGGAGGATTGAGAGTTGAAGGCTAGCCTAGACCACATAGTGAAATGCTGTCTCAAATATAAGGAGACAAGTCTCACAATGCTAGAGGACCACCTACAGAGCTTGGGGGCAGCACTGGGGCAATCCCCAGCACCCACGTGTCTAAACTCCAGGTCCAGGGGATCAGATCCCCTCATACCCACAATTCCATTCCTAGACTAGAAACCCACCGAAAATTTCCCCTGTGGCACTACCATCATCAACCACACCTACCACCATCATGACCATCATCACCACCATCATGACTTCCAGTGTCAACATCACCATCCCACCATTACTACCACTTCCACAAATATCTTTCATCTTTTATTAATTTGTGAATATCTTAACTGGCCTCCCTCCTGCAGTTTCCCTTCCTCCTTGTCTTTCTCTCTGGTCTCAATTCTTTTAAAGATTTATTATATATAAGTACACTGTTGCTGTCTTCAGACACACCAGAAGAGGGCATCAGATCCCATTACAGATGGTTGTGAGCCACCATGTGGTTGCTGGGAATTGAACTCAGGACCTCTGGAAGAGCAGTCAGTGCTCTTAACCGCTGAACCATCTCTCCAGCCCCTCAATTTGTTTTGTTGAGACAAACTCTACTTTTTGTTTGTTTAGATTTCTCTGTGTGTGTGTGTGTGTGTGTGTGTGTGTGTGTGATGCCCTCTTCTGTTGTGTCTGTAGACAGCTACACTATACTAAAAACAACAACAACAACAAACAAACAAAAACAAAACAAAACACCATCTGATGGACATGTTGGGAACTGAACTTGGATTTTTGGGATCACCATTTTTAGCCCTGAGCATAGGATCTTGCTATGTACTCCTGGCTGACAACCTTCAAATAGTCCTTTTCTCCTTTTTGCCAGTGTAGAGCTGGGGCTTCCTTAATGCCTATCTTGAGGTGCTTACTGTCATCTCACATGGGTCCTATATGCTCTGTTCATTTTGTTTTTATTTATACTTTTTCTTTTCTTTCTTTCTTTCTTTCTTTCTTTTTTTTTTTTTTTGAGTACACTGTAACTGTCTACAGACACAACAGAAGAGGGCATCGGATCCCATTACAGATGGTTGTGAGCCACCATGTGGTTGCTGGGATTTGAACTCAGGACCTCTGGAAGACCAGTCAGTGCTCTTAACCATCGAGCCATCGCTCTAGCTCCTGGTTTGGTTTTTTGAGACAGAGTTTCTCTGTGTAGCCCTGGATGCCCTATTACTTGCTCTGGCCTCAGACTCACAGAGATCTGTCTGCCTTTGCCAAGTGCTGGGATTAAAGGTGTGTGCATGACCTCCTGGCTTCATCATCATCATTGTTGTTGTCATCACCATTATCATTAAATTTGTTGCTAGGCAGTGATGGCTCACGCCTTTAATCCCAGCACTCAGGAGGCAAAAGCAGGTGATCTCTGAGCTTGAGGCCAGCCTGATCTACAGAGCAAGTTTCAGGTCAGCTAGGGCTACACAGAGAAACCCTGCCTTGAAAAACAAGCAAACAACAATTAGGTTGATTTGTATGTGTGTATGTATATATGCATGCACGTGGTGTGTGTGTGCGTGCGTGTGTGCGTGTGTGCGTGTGTGTGTGTGTGTGTGTGTGTGTGTGTGTGCGCGCGTGTGTGCTGCAGGCACATGTGGAGATCAGAGGCAGCTCTGTGAAGTTGATTCTTCTCTTCCACTTCTATGTGAGTGTCAAGGAGCAAACTCAAGTTTCCAGGCTTGCATGGAAAACACCTTTAACTGTGAGCCTCTGTGTTGCCCCGCCCCCTTTTTAATAATTGTTTGTGGTAGAGGGGCCACACTCTATCATAGTTAGAGATCTCTCTCCTTCTCTTCCCACTTCCTCCCTTCCTTCAGTTGAAGGAGCTACCCCAGGCTGGCTTCCATGGAGTCAAAGCCGACTGAACTTCTGATCCTCCTGCTTCTGTCTTTACCTGCCAAGTGCTGGCATTCCAGGTACTTGCCTCCAGGCCTGGTTTATGTGGTGCTGGGGATCCAACCCAGGGCTTTGTGCATGCTAGGCACACGCTTTACCAGCTGAGCTACATTCCTGGCTTCCCACCAACCCCCTTTTGCTGGTTATTCCTTGGTAAAGTGAATCATGTGTTGGTAATGATGCTGAGACAGACACGAGGCAGAGCCAGCTGCTCTCCCTGGTTTCTTGGCTCAGTCAGGTTGCCGTGAGCATCACCTCTGTGCGTTGTTAGGCTGCATGGTGCCTGTGTGTGAGCTCTTGCAGCCATACTCCAAGGGAAGGCAGTTCTCCCACATGACCTTTGGTGGCAAGATTATTTGGGTCCCCGAAGTCACTGGCCTTATTGTTGACTGTCAGTTTGTCTCTCCTTAAATACCTAAGTCTGTTTGTTTACAGTGAGGAAGACGAGGCCATCCTGCTGCTTGGTTGAGGGTGAACGGGAACACAGCCTTTTCTAAGGCCTGCTGGGATGCTTTACTGCTGAATATCTTTAACACATAAACCAGACTCTTGGCTTTGGGCCTGCAGGCAGAGAGCCGTGTATCAACAATGTTCCAGAAGAAGGGGCCCACAAGGGATGTCTTTGAGCTTACTAGGAAGGTGGCTTGGTCAAACCAAACACCAGCACAGTGTCTGGCACTGAGACACATTGTACCTACAGAGTAATGAAAGCTTGGCATCTCCTCCAGCCCCAGGAACCCATAGGCGGCCCATTCATCTCATAGATGGCTCGTTCATCCCATAGGCAGCTCATTCATGCCATAGACAGTTAATCATTGTGCACACAGAGCCATGCCCTGGGCTGAGCTACAGATACAGGACAAGAGTGAGAGCAAGAGTTTCCAAGGCCCAGCACTTAAGCAAGTCAGTGGTCAAGTCTTAGCTCCAAAGGAAGTTGAGAAAAGCCTTACAGTGAACTCTTTAAAGTTTTCTATTTTACGTGTATTGTTGTTTGGCCTGCATGTATGTGCGTGTGAGGGCATGGGACCCCTGAAACTGGAGCTATAGACAGTTGTGAGCTGCCATGTAAGTGCTGGGAATTGAACCCAGGTCCTCTGGAAGAGGAGCTAGTGCTCTTAACCACTGAGCCATCTCTCTAGCCCTTTCTTTTCTGTCTTTGAAGAACATAACTTACGAACCAAGTTGGAAAGGGGCTGCTGCCTTGAGGGATCCTGGTTAGCATTACCTATTCCTCCCAACTCTGAAAATAGTCTCTGTAGCTTGGACCTAAGAGGAACACTGGTGGTACAGGCAGAGAGACAAGTGAATCTCTGAGTTCAAGGCCAGAGGGAGGTCTAGGACAGCCAAAGCTACACACAGAAATCCTGACTCAAAAAACCAATAATAATAATAATAATAATAATAATAATAATAATAATAATAATAATAATAGCAGCAGCAGCAGCTTGGGCCTAGCTCTGTTTCCATAGCTGAAAAGATGAACAAACGTGGAGTGCTGGAGACTGGTTTTCTCCTTCCTCTTCCAGAAGAGCAGCTATGTGAGCTTGAGGAGGTGGAGCCTGCTGTAGCACTGGGTGTGGCCCTTTAGATCACACCTCTGGGTTGCTCAGGGCCTCCCTTCACAGACCCTTAGTTAGCATCTTCAAAATCCCCCAGGCTACCTCTGGATTTCATTTTTTCATACATATCTCCCACGCACGTAAGGATGCTGTTCACACGAGCGCAGGTGCTCAGAGTCCGGGAGAGGACATTGGATCCCCTAGAGCTGGCACTGCGCATGAGCCACCTGGCATGGGCCCTGGGAGCCAAACTCGGGTCTTCCGCAGGAACAGTACGGTCGTTTGTCTCAGGCTCCAGGACGCTGCTAGGTCTGCAGAAACACATGCATTGCACCCTGTACTTTTACCCCCGCTTTTCTTCCGTGGTCATGGTCTTTGAGCCCTCTGGCTCTGGTATAAAGAAGGAAAAGCAGGCAGGACTGTCATCTAGGAGTTGTTTTGGCCACGTCGGTGGCTAAAGCCGTGAGTGTGGAGTGCACCTTGGTCATCCCTTGCCCGGCTGCCCATCCTTGCTCTCTGTGTCTCCTGCTGCACCACTCAGTCCTCTTCTCCATCCCCCGTGGCAGAATTTTGTTTATACACATGGTGCCTTCCATGGATGGGCTCAGATTTATCAGAAAACAGCTGCTGATTTCTAGGGAGAAGATGACAGAGGCTTATGCATTAAAATTAAAGAAAATAATTAGGTCTGGAAATTTCATCCCCGGAAACCTCTGAATACAAATATCCGGACCCGGTCGAGTGTTGTGATTTGAGGGTGGAACGGATAACTGAACAGGGAGGCCAGCCTTGGCTCTACGAAGACAGAGAAAACTTGGCCCAGAGTCCCAAGGTGACCCGGGTGACGACTGTAAGGCAAATTTCTCTCACCCACTGCAGTGGGCTTTGGAGGAGAACACTGCTTTATTCATTGGCTTGCGTAAAGCGAGGAAGCCATTTAATAATGCTCACTAAAGCTCACCAGGAGGAAGAGGATTTGAAGCTTCAAAAGGGCTGGGGTGAGATGGGGCGAGGCTTGAGATTTTTCAGAAGCTTCCCGGAAAAGGGAGCAGAGGCAAGGGATAGGGGGCGGCAGTTCCTAAGTGTCTTGGGGAAAAAAGATGTCAGCCAGTACTGGCTACGTGTACCTAATGTTTTTTTTTTTTTTTTTTTACAGCCTAGAAGTGACACACGTGGTTAATGATCTGCCTGAGCCCTAGTAGGCCCATTCCTTACCCCTTCTCTCTTCTGACGCTTGAGAGACGCTTTTGATGTAATTGGCCCTTGAGGCACAACTGTAATCACGTGACCTCCTTCAGCTTATTTTTAATTACAAGGTCTATTGCATTGTTAAATTATTAACTCTTGTCAATTTCTTCCCGTGGTGTTTTTTGATCTTGATGGAACTGAAAACGGCAAGGCCTTGTTGGCTCATTTGAGATTCAGCCCACTGTTGCTTAAACCCAGACAGGGAGCAGGTGTCTTGGTGTGGGAGCTGTTGGGACTGCAGAGTCTCTCCTGGGAAATAGGTGACAGGGCTGGCTAGGGCCTTGCGGTAGCAGTGGGAGGGGCCAGCGGGGTGTAGGCAGCAGCTTCCTCAGCCACCTCTGAGCAGAGGCCAGGCACATTTTCTGCATTCAGAAGTGGCACGGGTCCCTTTGGCTCCTCTGTCAGGGCCCAGATGCCCTTCCCTTCAGCTTTGCCTAATCCTGGTCATTTCCCAGGACCTCTTTCTCCTCACCCTTCTCAGCTCAAACCCCATTGTCCCTTCTCTGACGCCCATGAATGTTCACGACTAAAAACCAAACAACCACAAACACTGAGCGCCTACTTGTGTGGTCTTCCAATGTCCACAAATGCAGGTTCTCCTTGTCATGCTAAGTTTGTCCAGCAGAGGGCAGAGTGACTACACCATAGAGCAAACTTCCTCTACTCTTTTAGGAAGAAGGGAGCTTTGGAGTTTCTACCAGATCCTGGAATTGGTTCTGGCTTTGCTTCTGGCTTTGACAGTGAACCCAAGTCTACAACAGACAGTTATACAGAAGGAACCCTCACTGCCATCCTTACTTGCCCCAAACCTGGCATAAGCTTGGAATCCATCAGACCATCAATCTCCCTCAATTTATTTTGAGTTCAGGCACCGATGTCCATGGATCCACCAAGGGTGAGGGACAACCGTGAACCTGAGCATTGGTTTGGCCTCAGTGATGCTGCTGACCGACTTCATTAAGGGGACTTGGCAGCTGCTTTCTAATCATGGTGGTTTGAATATGCTTGGCCCATAGGGAGTGGTACGGTTAGGTGGTGTGCCCTTTTTGGAGGATGTGTATCACTGTAAGGGTGAGCTTTGAGAGCCTTCTCTAGGCTGCCCGGAAGACCGTCTTCTACTGGTTGCCTTCAGAATAAGATGTAGAACTCTCAGCTCCTCCAGTGCCATGCCCGCCATGTTTCCCACCTTGATGATAATGGACTGAACCTCTGGACCTGTAAGTCAGCCCCAAATAAATGCTGTCCTTTATAAGAGTTGCCTTGGTCGTGGTGTCTGTTCACAGCAATAGGAACCCAGAATCAAAGACTGAGAATGTGCCTAACCCCACATGAGTGACCTTGCAGTGTGGTTTAGGAACAGGCATTTTGGGTGACTGGGTCAGCGGGTAAGTCTAGGATGGCTAGGGTTGGTGTATTGGCTGGCTTTGTGAGTCAACTTGACACGAACTGGAGTTATCACAGAGAAAGAAGCCTCAGTTGAGGAAATGCCTCCATGAGACCCAGCTGTAAGGCATTTTCTCAACCAGGGGTCAAGGTGGGAGGACCCAGCCCATTGTGGGTGGTGCCATCCCTGGGCTGGTGATCTTGGGTTCTATAAGAAAGCAAGCTGAGCAAGCCAGGGGAAGCAAGTCAGTAAGAAACATCCCTCCATGGCCTCTGCATCAGCTCCTGCTGCCTGACCTGCTTGAGTTCCAGTCCTGACTTCCTTTGGGTGATGAACAGCAATGTGGAAGCATAAGCTGCATAAATCCTTTCCTCCCCAACTTGCTTCTTAGTCATGATGTTTGTGCAGGAATAGAAACCCTGACTAAGACAGCTGCTATGGCTTAAAGCCCATGGGACAGTCCCGTTCTTTTCTGGGCTGGGGACCCACAGTTTCCAGGTCCCATTTCGGAGATGAAGGAGATGAGTGTTGGTGGAGTGTGGTGGTGCCAGGCTCTGACCACTGTGACCTGTGGGGAGGAGGCAGGACTCAGTGTGACTGCCCCGCTCCGGCCCAGTTCCAGGTGTGGGTCTGCATTGTGATGAACACCACAGAAATGTGTGACAACCCTGGAGCCTGCTCAGACTCTGAAGGCTGATGTATCTCTCCATGGGGAGAGGTGTTCGGTATCTGGTCCTTGGCAGAGATAATCTTGGCAGAGATAATGGCAGTAGGGGAGAGAGAGACTTTTTTCTTTAGCGTTATAGCTACTGTAAGACGCTCTTGCTCATGGAAATAACCCCCCACTCATGTTCTTGCAAGCAACACTCATTAAACTCGTTCGTGTGTGTGCATGTGTGTGTCTCTCTCGTGCACTCATACATGCATGCACACGCACACAGCTGGATGCCTGCTGGCCAACTTCTGTGAGGCATTCAGAGGTTCAGAACCAGGGCCTTCCGTGTCTGTATGCGGTTCTGGCTTGATAAACTGAAGCGTGGCTGGTGTTGCCAGCCCCTAGGTGTCACAGGCTTCTCAAGCTGGGAAGAACTCATTTTGAATTGCAGTTTGAGGGAAATAGTCCTCCGTGGTGGGAGAGACTGGTGGCAGGAGTGTGAGGGGGCAACTGGAGGGAGGGGGGCTTTATTTTGGCCTGGAGTTTGAGAAGTTACCGTGGTGAGGAAGGTGGGCTGGAGTTCATGGTGGAGCAAAGAGTTCATGGTGGAGTTCATGGTGGACTGCGGAGAGCATATTTGAGTTCATGGGGGAGCAGAGGGGGCATGGTGAAGTTGGCACGTTGGCAGGAGCATGTGGCATTTTGGTAGATTAGGAAACAGCCCAGTATGGAATCTGGAATAGATGTAATCCTTTAAGGTTTAATCCTAGTGAAACATTTCTCCTAGCCAGTCCACTGTCTCAAAGGTTCCCCACCCTTCCAAGACTGCACCCCTTCCAGGGACCATGTGGTTTAGGTCTCTTACTGGCCATTCCTGAGCTCCTGCAGTCCAGCTGCCACTGTGCTGAGCTCAGAGCTCAGGGTGCCCAGGACACACACACATGTATGTGCACACACACACACACATGTTCACACACACACTCAAACACACATGCATGTGCACACACACACTCACACACACGCATGCACGCACACACATGCACACACATGTGTACACACATGCACACACATGTGTACACACTCACTCACACACATGCATGCACACACATGCATGTGCGCACACACACACATGCACACACATGCATGTGCACACACATGCACACACATGCATGCACACACGTATGTGCACACACACAGACACGCATACACACACAGACACACACACATGCACACACGCACACACTCACATGCACGCACACACGCACGCACGCATGCACGACCTTGGGGGTATATGTGAGGTACACGGGAATGCACCGGTGGTGCACCCCCCACCCAGAGTCTCTTGCAGTGATTCGCCTTTCAGGGCCTAAGAAGAACAGGAGCAAGATTTCCCCATTTCTGGCCAGGACGGCCAACAGGAGCAGCCGTGTCTCCGGCTCACACTGATGCTGACACAGATGTGGACATCGGCACTGACGATGCATTCCTCGAACTTCACTGCGGACAAGGCTCTTCCCATGAATCAGCCAGTTCAATTCTCCGACCACCACAGGAGTGCTGGGGTCTACATGACAAAAATAAATGAGCAAATGGACACAAAGTAAAAGGTTAAAGGGAGAACCCGGTGATGTGGGTAGCACAAGTGATGTGACAGGCATAGCAGATACCGTGGTGTGTGGTGATCTTTCTTTCCGCAGCCGGGGAGAGGTGGCTTCGGTGGGAGGTCTGTCAGGGACCGAGGTCTAGAGCCAGCACCTTGGGGGCTGGGCGGTGCAGAGGCCGGCTGGCGAGCAGGAGACCAGGCCCTCAGGCCGGCCGCTGCCACCCACCTGATCTGGAAGGACATGGAGCTTTGTCATCAAGCACAGCCACCCACACTGCACTGTCCTGTCCCCAACTCCAGCTAGTGTTCGGAAGGGGAGGAGTGACTTTGTCCCCTAAGCCTGAGAAGCTGTTCTGCTAGACTTGGCTCTGCTAGAATCCACTCCTTGTTATCCAGAGATGGTGAAACTGAGGCAGAACGTGCAGGGATCTGCTCAGATTCTCACCGCTCATCGCTGGTGGTGTTCCTGGCCCTCTGCTCTGCTCCACTGTCTCCAAGACAAAGAGTCTGACTTGAGTTTGGGCTTTGAAAAAGGACTCCATAGGAATACAGTCTAGCAAGATCAGAAAGAGAAAGGCCATTTTGGAAAAAAAAAATCCAGTTTAAATCAGGAATGGTTTGAGGATAGTTACAGGCTAGCCTGGACTACCCGGTATAGCCTGGACTACCTGTTATAGCCTGGACTACCCAGTATAGCCTGTCTCCAAAGATACATTTAAAAAACTAAGATTTAGGGGGTTGGGGATTTAGCTCAGTGGTACAGTGCTTGCCTAGGAAGCGCAAGGCCCTGGGTTCGGTCCCCAGCTCCAGAAAAAAAGAACTAAAAAAAAAAAAAAAAAAAATTAAGATTTAAAGTGTGCTACATTTTTACTTTTTGATTTGCTAAAGCATGCATGACATTAACTCAAGCAGTTCAAAATTATAAATGACAAGGAAATTGCCACCATCCTGCTGTCCCCTGGTCCTCCCCCTGCAGGACCACCAACGCTGGTATGTATTCATGCATATGTAATCAAATAGGAAGGTAAGAGAGGTTAAGTTTTTCTACATGTCTATTGTGTGTGTCTAAATGAGGCACACATTTTTTAAAATTATGTATGTGGGGGTTTAGAGAACAACTTGTGGGAGATCGTATTCTCTCTCCACTATGTGGGTCCCCACGACTTGAACTTGGGTCATCAGGCTCAGCAACAAGTGTCTTTATCCCCTGAGCCATTTCACTGATCCAAAGTGGATTGAAAGGAAAATTTTTACCTATTGTATCTGAGTATGTCAAAGCTGCTAGGCTAGTGAGGAACTCAGAAAGACGCATGGGTAGCCTGATTCTGGGTATGGAGCTGGGGAGAGGGGAGGGGCTAAAGAAGTGAGGCATAGCGGGCTGGGTGGGAGGAGAAGGGGGAGCAGAGAAGGGGGAGGGGCAGAGAGAAGGAGAACTTGGCTTGGATACCCACGTGGTCTTGTAGACACAGAGCAGGGGCCATCCTGGAGTGAAGATGGCACCTTCAGGTGTGTGTGTGTGTGTGTGTGTGTGTGTGTGTGTGTGTGTGTGTGTGTGCGCGCGCGCGCGCCTGCCTGCAGAAACCAGAAGAGGGCTTCAGATTCTCAAGGGCTGGAGTTAGAGGTGGTGCTGGGGGCTGAACTCAGGTCCTCTGCAAAAGCACGAAGTACTCTCAACTGCTGCTCCAGTTCCCATCCTCCACGTCTGAGATTGTTCTGTTCGGTCAAGGTACAGTATTAAAAAAAAAAAAAAATCCATGCGCTGGGAGTGTCGGTGCTCTCCTTTAATCCCAAAATTTGCAGGTGGATCTCTGATTTCGAGACCAGCCTGGTCTACAGAGCGAGTTCTAGGACAGCCAGGGCCACACAGAAACCCTCTCTTGAACCTCCCCTACCCGCAGTGCTATCTGTGGTCCCTAACTCACCAACCTGGCTCTCAACTACCTCTGGGAAAATCCTCCAATACTTGGCAGGGGGGTGGGGGACCAGGGGGTCGGAATGGGAGATACATCACAGAGAGATGAGTAAAGAGCTGAAATCTTGGTTGTCTTTTAAAACATGAAAAGTGAAAAAATATTTAGCATTTTTCACTTTGTGTTTAATATCGTGTTATGGTTTAATTCTTCTCCCCAAATACTCCCCAGGGCCTCTGACTGTTTCTGCAGCTCGGTATTGGAAATTACCTCTTTGTTTCCCAACTCCAGGGATAGCTTGAAGTATGAGTCAGAACTCAAAGCCGGTCACCTTCTCTCCCCCTTCTTGTTGCGGTGTCCATTGATGCCCACTTAATGGGCTGGAAATGAGGTCCCCAGCGTCTGTGTCAGGGCCTTGAGACTCTTATCTCCTCATGCAACTTTCACTTCAGAATTAATGTCCCGCTGGCTAGGGGGAGGAGTAAACTCGTTAGGGGCGCTAACCGATTTCTTCCTCATCACCTAACTGCATTCATTGCATGCGTGTGCTCAGAATAATGTCTATTCTACAAGCCAAATGGGGAAAGGCTCTAATGTATTTCCCTGCATTTGGCCTGCCACAATTGTAAATTACCTCGCTTAATGGACTTGGGGATTCTGTTATCTATTTGGAAACTTCCGAGCTCCTGGAGAAGCAAATCAAGTGTCTTAGTTCTGAAGGAAGGGAGGGGGGGTGGGGGGAGGCTTTGAAGATTTACCCTTCAACGACAGCATTATTGATGTCTGCCGGGTTTTGCAAACACTTTCCTGTGGACTAAGTGTGCACGAAGAGGCCTCAGGTCTTTTTTTTCTCAATAAGTCACCCTGAAATAATGACTACAGGGCTCATAAATCCGCTCTGGAAATCAGCCATTCTGGGAAGGTATTTGGTACTTTCCCTCTCGCCAGGTCCATTCCATCTGCACTGGGGGAGGAGGGTCGCCTTTAACCCCAGCACTCAGGAGGCAGAGGCAGAGGGATCTCTGTGAGTTCAAGGCCAGCCAGCCTGTTGACATAGCGATGTTCAGGTCATCCAACACAGCAGCAGCCATCTGTTTACGGAGGGGTTTCCAAACTGTCATCTCGTCTGATGACATATAGAAACTGGGCCCACAGATGTCACCTCATTGTAAGGTGCCTTCAGACCCGTATCTGCTTTTCATATTTCCTGCCTTTGTGATGTTAATTCTGTATGTGAGTCTGACAGGCCCACAAGGATGCCCAGATATTTAGTGAGACATTATTCCGAATGCTTCTGTGGGAATATCTTTGGAGATGAATGTTTAAATCGACTCTCATGGTTATGAAGCTGACAACTTCAAAATCTGCTGAGCCGATGTCCCAATTTGAGCCCAAAGGCCAGAGGCTGCTGTAGAACCAGGAAGAGCTGATATCCCAGGCCAGAGGCCACCAGGAGTCTTACTGGGAGAGGTCAGCCTTTTAATTTTGTCAAGTGTTCAACTGATTGGAAGAGGCCCACCCATGTTAGAGTCAGTTCCTTATAAAAGATCTCACTAGTGTCTGGTGAGATCACTTGGCAGGGAAAGGCACTTGTCACCAAGCCTGACTATCTGAATTTGATTTTAGGGGCTCACATTGTGGAAGGAGAAGATTGCCTTCTGCAAGTTGTCCTCCGACATCCATGTGTGCCATAACACTGGGGTAACCCCCTTCCCTACCACCCCTCTCTCTCATAAGTGCACTTGCACACGTGTGTGCATGCACACACACACACATGACATCAGACACAGGCACACAACACACACAGGCACATACACAGAGACACAGACATTCAGATAGACATACACACACAGACAGACACATAGACATACGCACAGGCAGATAGACATACAGTCACATAGACACACAGAGATAACACACAGACATACACACAGACACAATAAACACGCACATGACATCAGACACACACAGTCACACACAGTCAGACGCAGAGAGACACAGACATTCAGACAGACATATACACATACACAGAGACAGACACACACATACAGACACATAGACATATACACACAGACAGATATACATACAGTCACATAGACACACAGAGACACACACAGGCATACACACAGACAGACACACACACACAGACACACACACACACACACACACACACACACACACATACAGAGGCACCTCTGACTGGTCCTTGTGGTAAGGTACAGGTCTACGCTTGGGAAGGAGGGAATACTGAAATTGGCTGTGAATTAATAATTAATACAGAGCTGAGGACTGAGCCCAGACCTCGTGCATGCTATGCAAATGCTCTACCTCTGAGCCATAACTCTCATCAAGGGTTTCTTCTGTTTTATGTGCATTGGTGTTTTCCCTGCACTCCGTGTGCATGTATTGCCTGCAGAAGCCAGGAGAGGGCATCAGAGCCCCTGGAATTGGAGTTACAGTACTGGTGAGCCACTCTGTGGGTGCTGGGAATCAGACTTGGAACCTCTGGAAAATCAGCCCCGCTCTGAACCTCTGAACCAACTTGGTAGCCTGCAACAGTTGATCTTTAACAGCGGAGTCAGCTTTTTAGCCCCAGCTGCCAGAGTGCTGACTTATTTTCTTTTATGCTAATTTTCTTTTTCTGAGTCAGGTTTTTCTGTGTATCCCTGGCTGTCTTGGAACTCACACTATAGGCCACGCTGGCCTTGAATTCATAAGATCCACCTGCCTCTGCCTCCCGAGTGCTGGGATTAAAGGTGTGTGTCACTACCATCTAACAATTAACCTTTTCTTAACCTTTATCTTACTGTATGGTGTTCTACCTGCACACATGTTCACCATAATCACACAGTTCCTGGGGAGGCCAGGAGGAGGTTTGGATCCCCTGGGGTTGGAGGTATAGACAGTTCGAGTCTTGTGTGGGTGCCGGGGTTGAACCCAGGTCCTCTGGAAGAAACAAACAGTGCTCTTAACTACTGGGCTACCTCTCCAGCTGTTTGTTTTTAAATTTGATTTCTAATTGTGACGCAAGATACAAACTGCCTTCTTTGGTCATCCCACTGCTTCTACCTGGCCTCAGCCAAGCCCTGCCCTCCAGCAGTGGTAATTGCAGGGAACTCTGCCTGTCCGCCTCCTCCACAGTCCACAAGTGAGAAGCAGCGTTTTATAAATAAATAGCCCAGGGTGAAAACCACCTTAAACATAGCACACCCAAGGCAAGGTGTGTCATGTGGGGTGTGACAGTGTGGCTGGCAGGTGGGAGGCATGGGAAGAGGATGTCCCTTTGTCACTCTGAGCCCCTACAGTCACACTGAGCTCCCCGGTTCTCACGGTGACTCCCTGGCTCCTTGTCCTGACTAGCTTCTTAGAGGTCATTAATTAGTGAGAGCATGGCTGGGGTGGGGTCTCGGGGAAACCAGCATACAGGGGCAGACCTGTGGCCCTGCACACAGGTTCCCCACCAGTGGCTGAGCCCTAAGAAGTGGGCACACCTCAGTCCTGGGTGCCTGAGTCCTGCCTGTTCCTTTTTCACTATTTCCACACCATGGTCACAGCAACTGTGGTCAGTCATCGTAGTCATCACCATCACCATTACCATCATCATCGACTCTCCTTCCTACTCCTCCTCCTCTCCGCCCTCTTCCTCCTCTCCCCCTCCTCCTCTTCCTCCTCCTCCTTTCTTCTTTTTGGATGCAGGAGTTCCTGTAGCCCAGGCTGACCAGGAACTCCCTGTGTAGAAGATGACCTTGTACTGATCTTATCTCTACCTCCTCCTGCCACCCCACCCAGTTTATGTGGTACTTGGGAATGGACCCAGGTCTTCCTGCATGCTGGGCAGGCACATCACCGACTGAACTACATCCCAACAACAAAGGAACCAGTGGCATCCTTTGCCCACTGGAATAACCCCCCTCTCTCTCCTTTCACTGGCTCCTTCTGTCCATCCTTCAAGTCCCAACTTCATTTCCGAGGCTGGGACTTCGACTCTCTCCTGGGACGAGGTTAGGATATCCCATCATGCACTGCGAACGCTCCATTTCGCCCATGGTTCTGAAATCAGTAAAGCTCCTCGGGAGTTGCCAGTTTAATGTCCCACATCTTCATAAACTCCCCGGAGATTGCCCTTCCGTGTCCCCAGCACCTATCAGGGGGCTTGTCACACAGTAGGTGTGCAATGATGACGAGAGAAAAATCTAACAGAGCATACCCTTTCCTAGAACCAGAAACAACATCCCTACAACTGCAACCTTTCCCCGCCTTCTGGAAAGGTCTGGCAACTCGACCCAGCTGAAGGCAGCGAGAAGCCAGCTGAGACACTGTGCTGTGGCGCACTGAGGTCAGACCTGGGGTACTTGGAGTTATGTTCTTCTCCAGGCAGGAGCAGGAAGGCAGAGGGATGGCGGCGGTGCCGTACTTCCATCTCATCAGCTGCCCAAGAGGTCTGCGGGCCCAGGAAGGTAGTCCCAGGTTACTATGGCAGGTTATGGAGGGGTGAGACCTCTCCACGTAAGGGCAATGCGGTCCTTTCCAGCTCTATGAGGGATGCTTGAGGCCCTAAGTGGTGTCAGGAAATACACACCGGGAAAGAAGCAAGCGTTTGCCTGAGCATCCCTGAGCCTTTCTTAAGGAGTCCAGGTTTTGTGTTAAGGTAATAACTGGGTAATTCAGGTCACAACCAGACTGCTAGCACATTGGCTCTCTTGGGGGACAAGCTACAGAGCCCGAGGGGAGGGATGTGTCTCCCTGAGGCCATTAAGAGTTCCACAGGCTTTCAGGGCTAGGATGCCGTGTGTGGGAGGATGTGTGGGAGGACGTGTGGAAGGGGGAGTCAGAAAGGCTGGGTGAGGAGGAGGGAATAGGAGGAGATAAGGGTGGGAGAGAGGAGGAGAGAGAAGAGCAGGCAGGGAGGAGGAGGAGAACTGAAGGAGGAAGAGAGAGATATCTTGGTCTTGGGATAGGTCTCTCTTAGAAGAACCCTTGAGACACAGGGCTCGCCATGGCTCAGCCTGGCAGCCACTGTCAGGCAGCCGGTTGGCTCGAGCGCTATACTGACAATCGCCTCTTTGATTGTGGGATTGATTCTGGGGTGGTGGTGGTGGGGGGATTTAATGTTAAAAGCAGCAATCTGTTAAGTGCTAGCACTTAAAGCGCGGATGGGATTTACAGTCCCATCTGTGGCAAGTCTTTGCTCTAAGAGGCTTAACAAAGTGGCAGTGGTCCAGGCCTCTTGGCCAAAGGTCCCACTGAGAGGGAGGGGGCTTTGTTGCTGGTTGTTTTTTTTGTCAACTGAACACAAACTACCCGGGGGGGGGGTGGGGTGGGGGAGGGGAAGAATCCTTAAATGAAGATTTGTCTCCATCAGATTGGCCTGTGGGCATTGTCGGGATGAATGATCAGTGTGGGAGGGTCCAGTGCACTGTGCCACCCGGGGGCATGTGGTCCTGGGTTGTGCTAAGGAAGCAGGCTGAGCAAGCCTCGGGGAACAAGCAGCACCCCTCCATGGTCCCTGTTCAGTTCCTGACTCCAGGTTCCTACCTTGAGTTCCTGCCTCGGCTTTCATCCATGATGGGCTAAACGGATAAGCTAAAGAGAGTCATTCTCTCCTCGAGTCGCTTTGTTTATGACAGTAATGGAAAGGCAGACTAGGCCAGCTGCTCTCAAGGACACAGCCCTGAACTGTTTCTAGGTTTCCTTGTTCCAGGCCCCCACATACTGGCATTTGCTGGGTGTGTCAGCTCGCTGGTGCCATGCTGGTCCTGCAGCCCATGGGGCCTTCCCTGCAGGGGCCACCTGTATGATATTGTTTAGGAAATAATGACCAGAAAAGTTCTGCACTTGATCAGTACCAGCTGCACTCACTTTGTCCTGGGATATTTTCTCCCTTCTGTTAGTGGAACCTCTAGATGCAGAACCAGTGAGTTGAGAGGGCTGACTGCATCCATGGTAGATGTCTCAGGGATTGCCTTTTCTGTCACAGCCACCGAACATGCCACTGTTTCAATCTGTAACCATTTCTCTATTTTAGGTCATCTGGGTTTTTCCAGTTTTTTTCCCTATTGTGAATAATGTTGCAGAAAATATCTGTGTATACCAATCTTTATACACATTGTTTCTCTCTCTGTCCCTGCGTCTCTTTGTGTCTGTCTGTCTCTGTATAATAGTGTGAATGGATGTGTGCACATGGATGCTAGAGGGTAATTGTGATCATTCTGAATCTCATGGACAAGTCAGTCTGTCTGCCCATCAAGTCTGCCCATCAAGGGCTTGGATTGTAGCTGTGTGCTGTGCTGTGTACCTGGCTTTTAAAATATATGTTCTGGGGTTTTAAAGCCCAGATTCTCTTGACCCAGTCACCCAAAGCTAGAGTTGGACCCCTATCTACCGTTCTACAGTTCCCTCCCATTCAGTGGGAGTGCTAAACACATTACCTATAGCTCTCATCCAAATCCTCTCACAGCCCTGTAAGGTGACACCATTCCTGCCATGGATGATAGAGGGCCAACACAGAGAGGCCTCTGATTAACCGCTTAAGATTTTGGAGTCTATAAATGTCAGTGCTAGAACTTAGAAACCAAACAGAACAAAACAAACAAACAGCATAGTGTGAGATAAACCAGGCCCTCTAGGGTGGGCCGAGTCTCTGTGTCTTAGGTGGGTGGGTTGGGCTCTGTTCCCATGGTTTACTTTTTCTTCTTGGGCTTCGTCCATGCCATCTTTTGGGTGGGTGTTCTGAAGGCTTCCAACTCAGGGCTGTTGCACCTAACACTTCCTCTGCGTGTGTTTAGCTCCTGTCCACCTCCACCCGCTACATCTGCAGCGGTGAGAGGAGAAATTCAAAATGTCATTGGAACCAGGCAGGGACAGAGCATCCTCTGCTGGAGGGGGGGCTAGGGAGAAGTGGGGGCTTGCTGTGACTCACAGCTGGGCTTTTAGCCACTGGGATGTTTCTCCTGGCAAGAAACTGCTGTAGCCATCAGAGCTTTTTGCATGCAGGCCTTGCTGGAATAGCCCCAGAAAAGAGCCCGTGTCATATGGTCTACTTTGGGGGGTTCTTGTCCTAGTTAGGGTTCCTAGTATGTAGCGAAATACCATGACTGAAAAAAACCCCCAACCAACCAACCAACCAACCAAACAAACCCAAAAAACCTTGGGGAGGAAAGGGTTTATTTGGCTTACACTTTCATATCATTGGTCATCATCAAAGGGAGTCAGGCAGGAACTCAAATGGGAAGCAGGAGCTGATGCAGAGGCCATGGAGGGGCACTGCTTACTGGCTTGCTCCTCACGGCCTGCTCCCTCTTTGATGGTTCTAGCTTGTGTCTAGCCAGCACAGTTCTCACTGCCTCCCAGAGGAGCAGAGATGCCACGAGAAGTCTGGCGTGTGGGTGGATCAAATCCTGTCACCACATGTAATCTGGCTCACGGCAATTCTAGCAGCTGGTAAAGTTTCTGTCCATCTTTCCAGAATGTTCTCCCCTCTGCTAAAGCTGAGAGGTTGATGAAGGAGGGGCAGAGTGAATTGCAGTGCTGGAGAGAGTTCCGTGTGTGTGTGTGTGTGTGTGTGTGTGTGTGTGTGTGTGTGTGTGTGTGTGTGTTGAACAATGAGTTGAACAATGCCTCTGTGAAAGATAAAGGCCTAATTCTTAGCGCTTTAGACTGTGACCTCATTAGAGATAGGGTCTTGGCTGCTGTAGTTCATTAAAACCAAGTAGGGCCAGGTGAGGGTCAGCCTACATCAGTGACCGTGTCACGAGAAGGTCACGGCACTAGAGGCAGCTGGGAGTTGTAGTTTGAATGTGAAATGTCCCCTATAGTGGCTTCCGTTTAAATACTTAGTCCCAGTTGGTGGTGCTGTCTTGAAAGGTTGTGGAACCTTCAGCAGGTGGAGGAAGTGAGTCATTGGGGGGTGGGGGTGGGCCTTGATGCTTTATAAATTGCCCTCACTTCTTGTTTACTCTTTGCCTCCTGATTGAAGAGGTTATTACTACTACGCTATGAAAGACTTGGGCTAAGATAAACCCTTCCCTAGGTTGTTTCTTGGCAGGTGTTTATTTGATCATGGCAGTGAGAATAGTAGCTAATACAGGACTGTTGGAGCTGAGGATTGCTGATTGTTCCAGAAGCTAAGTGGCAGGTAAAGATTGCTGGCCATATTGGAACTAGGTGGCAGGCGAGGATGGCTAGCCTTACTGGGGGCTGGGTGGTGGGTGAGGAAGGCTGGCCTTACTGGGGGCTGGGTGGTGGGTGAGGAAGGACTCCATGTGGGATTTTATTGGCATCTTGACTTTGGACTTAGCATCGAGAGCTATGAAAGAATAAATCTCAGTTGTTTAAAGCCTCTCAGTTTCTGGGCACTAATACAGGATGAGTGGTGCTTGGCCTGAGCTGAGACACCAACTCCCATCTTTGGAGGCAGGGGATATGGTCTCAGGAACGAAGGAAGTGTTAGAGTTTTCTACCCAAAAGTTAGAGTGCAAGAAAACAATTGAATGCCTGGCCTTAAACAGGCAGGCACACCAGGAAGTCTTGCTGGGCTGACCTCCAGGTCTTCATATCTGTAGCCTGCATGGGTCCCAGGGCTCATGGCTGATATTTGAGGATTCTTTAGGATCCAAACCTAGGAATAGAAAGTGACTTTCATTAAATTACCTTAAAAAGGTCTTTACTAGAATTTCGAGTCCGCCGATTGACACATTCACTCTCCACTGTTTCCTGCATTCCTATTTTAATCTGAAAGCAAAATTAACCTGACAGTTGTTGGATGTGGGACTCCCCAATTCCCATATTCCTGGCTTTCTCCTTCCCTCCTGAAGTGAATTTGAAGCTAGGAGCTCTGGGCAAAGGGAAGAGAGCCTCCATTATTTCTGATCCTGGACTGGGTCATGGTGATCCATGGCTGTCACCAGCACGGCCTCCGCTGGTGTAGGACATAGTTGATGGGGACCTTGTCCTTCTTCACGCTATGGGGCAAGTGACCTGCCTAGGAGCCAAAGCTGTTGTCATTCCCTCTTCTGATCCATCGCTCAAACATCCTTCACTCCTTTCTGGAGTCTAGACCTTGGTGTTGACAGCCATGTGTTTACTTGTGTGTGTGTGTGTGCTCAGAACGTTTTGTCTTCTCTGAGCTGTAAACTCCAGGAGAACAGAAGCTCTGTCCATGATAGAGCCCCTCCCCCCAGACATGCCTAGGTCAGGTTGAGAAGCCACAAAATACTGATCAAATCAATAAGCAATCAATAAGCCGGAAAAAAGGGTTGTTGCTTTAAGGAGAAGCAGATTACCTTTGTGGAGGAAGACAGTGAAGGGACAGCTTTTTTTTCACTTGAAAGAAAGTAAGAATAATCCAGCCATTCATGGGGGAGGGGGGCACAGCATTTGGGAGGGTGAGGCCGGAGCATCAGAGTCAGAGGCTGCTGAAGTGGGCTCTTTTTAAAAATCCAAAGCTAAGTTTTTGTTAACATAGTCATTTATTTGTGTGTATGAGTGTGCAAATGTGTGTGAGAGATTGTGTGTGTTTTTGTGTGAGTGTGTTTGTGTGAGTGTGCGTGAGTGTGTGCAAGTGTGTGTGAGAGTGTGTGTGTGTGAGTGAGTGTGTGCAAGTGTGTGAGAGTGTGTGTGTGCAAGTGTGTGTGAAGTGTGTGTGAGAGTGTGTGTGTGAGTGTGTGTGACAGAGTGTGTGCAAGTGTGTGTGAGAGAGTGTGTGTGTGTGAGAGAGAGTATGTGAGTGTTTATGTATATGAATGTGTGTGTATGTGTGAGTGTGTATGAGTGTGTATATGTGTGAGTATGTGTGTATGTGTGAGTGTGTATGAATGTGTGTGTATGTGTGAGTGTGTATGTGTGAGTGTGTATGAGTGTGTGTGTATGTGTGAGTGTGTATGAGTGTGTGTGTATGTGTGAGTGTACACAATGCATCTGTGCCACAGCACGTATATGGAGGTCAAGAACACATTGCTGGGGTTGTTTCTTTCCTATCCTGTACATCTGGGAATTGAACTCAGATTGCCGGTCTTGGCGGCAAGCTCCCATACCTGCTGAGCCATCTTACCGGTCTCCATTGACTTTCTTGTGTCCTTTATTGTCTTTTAATTTTGGATCTTCAAAGCCAGCCTCTCTCTCTTTGTCCTGGTGTTAACCGTCTCATAGTGGATAACTTGGATGCCATGCTTTCTTCCTTACAGTAAAAGCCCTGCGTCACCATTCCCAGCCCGTGATATTAGGAGGAAGGACTTGGTTGGAAACCAGAGGGTAACAACATAGGCTCCGGCTGCAGTCCTTCTGGACTCCAGTACTTACTGGTTTGGGAAGGCTCTTTGGGACGTCACTGTCAGCCTGACTGGAGTTTGAATCACCTCTGGAAACACTCTTCTGGCGACGTCTCTGAGAGTATTTCTAGAAAGGTTTAGATGAAGAGGGAAGACTCACCCGGAATGTGACTGGCACCTTCTCCAGAGCTTGGGTCCTGATCTGTAAAAAAAGGAGATGTTGCGCTGGGCACCAACATTCGTCTCTCTGTTTCCTTAACATGGGCTCAGCTCTGGCTGCCTCCCATCCTTGCTGCTGTCTTTCTCTCCCTCATGGACTGTACTCTCAGAGTAATCCTTTCCTTCCTTAAGCTTTTTTTTTTTTTTTTTTTTGTCAGGTGTCGTGTTACAAACACGAGACCAGTAACCATTAATAAATCAACAACATAGCTCCCCACGAGAGGCAGAGGTACGCGGGATCTCAGTGAGTTGGAGGCCAGGCTGGCCCGCATAGAGAGTTCCAGGCTAGTCGGGGTTACATAGTGAGACCCGGTCGTAACAAACAAATCCACCCACCCACAAAATATAGCTCCCTAGGTGCTGAGGTGGTGAGGGAGCATGCTGGGGAAGGTGCTGACTGACTCCTGCAGCCTGGGCCCTTCTCCCCTGCCCAGTGGCGCAGCCGCAGATCACTAGGTTCCCCGCCCACGTTCCTGCCCACAGCTCCCTCGGCCTGACTGAGCATTACCTTCTCCCTGCAGATTCACCTCACACTTGTTTGATGCTTCTCCAAAGAGCTCCGTCTGCTTCCCTCATCATTCCTGACAGGTGGCTAACACAGCTCTCCGAAACGCCTCCGAACACCAAGCGGCATCTTCCACAGAACTGAGTAGGCCTTAGTGTCTCCCAGTCCTTATTTGCTACAACCACAGACATTTGTAGGGAAACGAATTCTGTGTCTATAAGGGCTCATCTGTGTGGGCTGCCCTGTAAGCAGGCGCTGGGGGACAATCTGCCTGGCCCGGGCACCCACTCACGTGACTCCGTGGCTCCCCACACACGGCTCCTCCAGCCTCTGGGAAGAGAAAGGCGTCTTCCAGCTGGGGTTTATGGCCCAAGTGGGCCTCCTTAGGTAACAGAACATCTGCGTCTACATCGTACCACCGCTGCTTTGTTGCCAAGCATATATCCAGACCTGAGCTGGCCCTCCATGGTCTGTGGGTTTGCATGGTGGTATTCTTGAGGTGGGGGGCAGGGAGATCTTGTTGGCTGGTGACCATAGACAGACTAACAGAGAGGTATAGATGAGCCCCGGGAAGGACATCAAGGCCTGAGTGTGACATAAATGCAAACGCTTGGTGGCCCATCTCTCATGTCATAATTATCAAGTACTCTTCCTTGTACCTGGCATTTTCAGGAGCGCGCTGCCCACTGAATAACGTGTAGGGTCCAGTGCTGACTTCCTGCCTCTTTACGAGGCAATAGTGCCAGGATGAGGTGATCTCATGGGGATCATACCGCCAGGCCAGGGGCAGTGCTATGAGGAGAAACCAGAGGACCCTCCCCACCCCCCACTGTGAGAAGAAATAGCACATGACTTCCTACAAGCCTGGAGAAGCTCCTAGGAGCTGCCTTGCTGGCACTGTGACCCTGGGCTTACAGAGCTGTGAGAAATCACAGCCTTTGTTGCAGCCCCTCCGTCTGGTGCTTCACTATGACAGTGACCAAGGTGGTGGGAAGCTGTGTATCCCAAGGACCCTGCTGTGCACCAGTGGACATCGAGCAGGAGATTTTAAGGAAGGCCATTCTGGGAAGGGACACCTCCAAATGGCTTCCACCCTGAAGATGGGTGCCCTCTATGTCATGAGGCTCAGAGCAGACCTGCTTTTGGGCTCCCTCTTCGTATTTACAGTAGATGGGGTTCCGGGAACCTATACAACCTATATGACCCTGGCACGGCCATATCAGCAAGTGACAAGCGAATGCTGTGGGTTGGAGACTGTACTTTGACAGGTGTTGTCTGTGTGCTGGGAAATAGCGTGAATCAATTGGTCATCCCTGAAGAATTCACATTCTAGTGGAAGAAGGAAGACCGTGACCACAAGAAAAGTGAAGTGACTGGGTCAGTGAGACGGTTCAGTGAGTAAAGGCTCTGGCAGCCAGGCCTGTGACCTGAGTTCCTTCCCTGGGGATCCACATTGTGGAAGGAGAGAACTGAATTCTGCAAACTGCCCTCTGACCCTTCCCCATTAAAAAAATAAGTGTATAAAAAGCAATTGAGCAAAAAGATAAGGGTATAATAGAAAGTTAATGAATATGTATTAACTTTTCTCATTGTTGTGACCTGAATCAGGTAGAAGGGTTTGTTCTGGTTTACAGTTCAGGGGAAGCAGAGCCCGTCATGTTTGGGAAGACACGGGGCAGGAGCCTGAGGTCCCACAGTGTCTACAGTCAGAAAGGAAAGGACAGGCAGAAAGTGGGGCCGCACCATTACCCCAAGTTATTCACTCAATCCTAAAAACTTCTACAACATTTCAAAACAGCACCACCTGCTGGGTGCCTACCAGCACAGCTCACAATCAAACAATGGTTGGGATCAAAAGCTGAAGTGGGGTAGAGCTTATATGTTGGGCAGCTTAAGATGGAAGCCAGATGACTAGAAAGGCACTTGTTTTCTTAATTGTCAAATTGACAGGCTTGAGTTATCTGGGAAGGGCAGAGTCTTGTGGTCATTGTCTAGATTAGGCTGACCTGTTGGTAGGTGTGTGGAAAGATGCTGTGGGCGGCATCATTCCCTAGGTAGGGCATCCTGAATTGTACAGAGTAGATGTGTTAGTTAGGGTTACAATTGCTCTGACGAAGCATCATGATCAAAGCAACTTGGGGAGGAAAGAGTTTATTTCACCTTGCATTTCTTTTTTTTTTTTTTCTTCCAACTATTAATTCTGTTTTATTTGTCAACTGGAAAACTAGGCAATCCTCCAGTGCAGCAAGGTATGAATTAATCCTCTTCCTCATCATCACCAGCTCCAGCACCACCCTGGCCTTTCTTGGCATTCTTCCTCTTCACTCGGCCTGGGTGGCCATCACCATAAGGAGAACAGAAGGAGAAGTCAATGTGCTTCTGGGAGTACAGGCGAACAATGAAAGATGGGACGTTCACCACCTGCTTGCCGACCCTGATGTGACGTTGGCGGATGAGCACACGGGCATGGTGAATAGATTTGTCCAGGCCCAGCTCAAAGACCTGGGTCTGGGGTTGGGGATTTGGCTCAGTGGTAGAGTGCTTGCCTAGCAAAGCACAAGGCCCTAGTTGGTCCCCAGCTCTGAAAAAAAAAAGGAAAAAAAAAAAAAAAAAAAAAAAAAAAGAAAAAAAAGACCTGGGTCTGCAGCCATCTCTCCAAGAAATCTTCAAGCCCAGAATGTAATCCAGCTTCATCTTGTCCTCATCCAGCACCCCAATCCGAACAAGTCGCCCGGGCAGAGCATTGCTTTCAAACAGACGCCGAGGATCCTTCTCGTCCAGTGTCAACAGCTCCCGGGCAGCCTTACGAATCTTCGCCAGGGTAAATTCGACCCTCCACACCTCACGTTTGTTCTGGAGTCCATACTCTCCAATCAACTTTAGCTCCTGGTTGAGATGCGACTTCTTGAAGGGTCTCCGTGGGGTCACATAGGTTTTACGACAAACCCAGCCTCTGGCGACCGGCGTGTTGACTATGCTAGGCCCACTGTGCCTGCGCAGTCTCACCTTGCATTTCTACGTGACATCAAAGGAAGTCAAGATGAGAACTCAAACAGGTCAGGAACCTGGAAGTGGGAGCTGAAGCAGAGGTCATGGAGGAGTGCTGCTTACTGGCTTATTTGTCTGGCTTGCTTGACCTGCTTTCTTACAGAACCCAGGACCACTAGTGCAGGGATGGGACCATCCACAATGGGTTGGGCCCTCCCCGATTACTAATGCCTTACAGCTGGAGCTTACGGATCTTCTCAGCTGAGGCTTCTTGCTTTCAGAAAACTCTAGCTGGCATCAAGTTGACACATACCTGCCCAGCCCAGTGCATTCATTCATTCTTCTCAGCTATTTTCCCTAGTGTTTATTTACTTTAAAACTTTTAATTGATTCCTTGTGAGTTTCCCATCATGCACCCCAATCCCACTCATCTCCCGGTTTCTTCATATCTGCCCTCTGCCCTTGCAACCTCCCCAATGGCTGAGTCTTAGGAAAGCATCAACAGCTTTCCTAAGGAAGGGCTAGAGGGGTTAGACAAACAAATGTCTGATCAGGAATAGGCAGGGTGATGGGAGAGCCAGAGCCAGAGAGAGAGCCAGAGAGAGAGAGACTGACTCACACTCACACAGAAAGACAGAGACACAGAGAGAGGGCAACTTTCAGGAGTCTGTTCTTTTCTTCCACCTTGTGGGCCACTCAGTTCATAGGGTTTGGTGTCAAACATTTTACCTGATGTGTCATCTCCCTGGCACACCTCCCTACTCTTAATCTCTTTCTCTATTTTTTTTTTTTTTTTTTTTTGAGGAAGTGTTTCATGTTTCTCAGGTTGGTCTCAAACTCACTATGTAACCAAAGATAACCTTGAACTACGAATCCTCCCACCTCCACACCCCAAATGCAGGGACTCCAGGTGTGCTTCGCCTCACTTGGCTTTTATGTTTGCTTTTAAAAGACATTTTTTTTTTCTTTCAGACTTTGAGGGTACTTAATTTATTAGTCCTTCAGCCATGTGTCCCGTTTAACCACATTATAATTTTCACAGTTATTAATTTACATTTCATTTCCCTCAGTGACAGACCCCCACCCCCATGAATAATGTTACTGCTGTAAATACCAATACTAGTCACAAACCGTCAGCATGCAGACCCGCTTCTCACAGCAATGGCTCGCTCTGTCTGAGAGGAGCTTAGCTTGTCCCCAAGGAAGGAGGAGGCAGAAGAGGTCAGATGATGTTGAAAGAGACAGGCGAGCCGCCCTTGGTGACAGGTGACAATTGGCTTCTGTACCTTATGTTACCCTTGACACAGATGCTACAGCTTGAGCACCTGCTTGTCTCAGAGGCCGGGGAAGACGGCCTGTAGGATTCCATGCCTGTAGTGGGACGGTGTGGCCAGGAGGCCGGAGCAGTGGACAGGTGTAGATAAGGTCTTCCCTCGGGGACAGCCAAGCAGCAGGCATGAGGTGGTCCTGGAAGAGAGGAACAGATGGGCAGTCTCTTATCGCTTCCATCCTGGCCAGACGGAACAGGATGTTCTGCTGGGGCTTCTGAAAGAGGTAGCACACTGCAGTCATTTCTGCGCCCTGGAGGTAGCCGTGTAGATTATGCCTGGCCCCCGAGGAGGCTGCTTCTCTGTCTAGACTTGGCAAGAGATGTCTGTTACTCCTTAGGAAATTTTGCAGAAGTGCTGGGGTGAACTAGCCATGAAATAGGAGTGACAGAGCCTGCCAGCTGGGGCACAGCACTTGGTGGGGGAGGGGAGGCTGTGTGTGCATTCCATGCCCTGTGTGTCCTGGACCCTGCCTGGCTCCGGAATGCATTCTGGGAAACCCACTAGCTCCCACGAGCTCCACTCCCCAGAATGAGCTCTGGTCGTCTGCATCTCAGCTGGAGGCTACCTCCAGGCAGTGCCAAGTCTGACTCCGTTCCTAGCCCTGACCTTGGTCCCGTTTCTATCTCAGTTCCCAGCCCTACTCTTATCCTCTCCACATGGTCTGGCCCTGGGGGACTCCTAGATCCTGCCTCTTACCCCCAGCTCACAGACAAATGGGATAATCTGAGTTTTGGCCTCTTAAAAATTACCCTTTTGTGATTCTGAGAATTGGACCTATGGCCTCTGGCTTGCTAGGCAAGTACTTTGCCACTGAGCTGCACCCCCAAACCCAGTTTTAGACCTTTTCCTGTCTCTGTGTCTCTCTCTGTCTTTCTGTCTCTTTGTCTCTCCCTCTGTCTGTCTCTGTCTGTCTCTGTCTCTCTGTCTCTCTCCTCCTCTTCTTCCTCCATCCCTCCCTCCCTCCCTCTCTTCTTTTCTTTCTTTTTTTTTTTTGGTTCTTTTTTTTGGAGCTGGGGACCGAACCCAGGGCCTTGCGCTTCCTAGGCAAGCGCTCTACCACTGAGCTAAATCCCCAACCCTCCTCTCTTCTTTTCTTACTTTCTTTTTTCTGTTTGGTTTTTGGAGCCAGGGTTTCTTGAGTCAGGGTTTCTCTGTGTAGCCCTGGCTGTCCTGAAACTCACTCTGTAGACCAGGTTGACCTTAAACTCACAAAGATCCACCTGCCTCTGCCTCCTGGGTGCTGGGATTAAAGGTGTGCACCTTTATCTGTCTGTCTTAGTCATAATTCTTCCTGGATCCAGTTCTTTCTCTTTCTCCCCCTCCTCCCTTCCCTCTCTTTCTCTCCCTCTCTTCTGTCTTCCCATTTTCTTTCTTTTCATTTTCCCTTTCCTTCTTTTACTTCCCTTCTTGATTTTGATTTTAATATAAGTTTTCATACAAATGTATGCTGCAGTTAGCATACCCCAGGCCCTCCATGTTCCCTCCGTGTTCCCAGCTTCTCTTCTCTCACCTCCACCAGCCTCCTAGTTGTAGCATTTCCTGTCCTTCCCTTGGCATCTCCGAGTACAGAAAGGACCGTTCCTTTTCTTCCCTCCTCTCTATTGTCATGGACCCCCCACCCTCCCTCCACCCCCTTTGCATTAGAACCTCTATGATAGTTTTATTCTTTCTGATGTTAAGTTTGCTGGGATCTGGCCAGCAGCCTCCCCAAGTTGGTACCGGTGTCCTTTGTCTCCCAGACCACAGCGCTCCTGGTACAATTGTGCTTTCACTGCTTGGAATCAGCTGCTTTACTTGTTTCCTCTACCTCCTTATAGGCTAAGGCTAGGGAAGACACTTCCCCGTTTTTCTTCCGTGTGCCTGTGTGTACGTGTGCATGCAATGTGTGTGTGCACTCACATGCATGCATGTGTATGTATGTGTATGTGTCTATGTGTGTATGTGTATGTGTGTGTATGTATGTCTGCATGTATGTGTATGTGTCTATGTGTGTGAGTGTGTCTATGTGTCTATGTGTGTGTATGTATGTCTGCATGTGTGTGTCTATGTGTGTGTATGTGTGTCTGCATGTGTGTGTCTATGCATATGTGCACACATGTATTGCTTGTTAAAGCCCCTTCCTTTATCTTAGGGAGACAAACCCTAGAGAGAAGCCACCTAAGGAATGGTCTCCACAGTGCTGTGTTCAAAGGTCACACTCTAGAACCTGTTAAGAAAGAAGTGTTCTAATGCCTGTCTGCAAGTGTCCTCTTCTGTAAACATGCTCAACTGTGGCGGACACTTCCCTGGTGGTAAGGGAACTTGAAACGCTACTCTCAGACGATCATGTACACAGGGTAACGGTGCTGTTATCTGACCTATAAAAGCTGTAAGCATCTCTGGGTTGTGGCCTTCTCAAGGCTGTAGGGTGGGTCCTGTCCCCCATAAATAGTTCTCCCTTCTCTCCCAGCATATAAGGAGGAGTTCTCCTATCTCTCCCAGTGCATGTTGACTCCTCAGTGTTAGAGTTTCTGGAACATGTACATGAGTATGGGAGTGTGCTTGTCCACGCCAGCATGGAGGGCAGAGGCCAAGTTCAGGCATTTTCTTCTATTGCTCTCTGCCTTATCTTTTAGAAACTATTTAAAATTGTGTGTATATGTGTTTCTGTGTGGTTTTATGTATGTATGTGCAGTACCCATGGAGGCCAGAAGAGGGCAATAGATTTCCCCTGGAGCTGGAGTTACAGGTAGCTGTGAGCTGCCCAATGTGGGTGCTGGGAATTGAACTCAGGTCTTCTGCAAGAGCAGCAATCACTCCTTACCCCAGAAGCCATCTCTTCAGCTCTCCGCCTTATTTCTTTTGAGACAAGGACCCTCACTGACCTTGGAGCTTGCCATCTGCTAGGGTTATAGGCACACACTATCACACCATCAGTTCAGGAGCACTACCACACCAGCTTTTACATCAGTTTGGGAGATACAAGCTTAACTCCTCATGCTTGTGCAGCAGGCGCTGGGCCCAGTGAGCCATGTCCCCAGCTCCTCTCTGTATCTTCTTGGATCTGATCTAACTTAGTGAGGAACCTTTGTCACAGAGCCCACAGCCAGCATGAAGGGATGAGAATGTAAGCTTGAGGCAGGGTCAGACTAGGCTGTTCAGGTCTCTCCTAGGGAAAGCTCTGAGTCCTAGGAAGGAGCTCAGGGCTCTGCTCCTGAGTCCCAGCTCGGGTTCCTTGAGAACTTGTGACTCTAAGCTTTGCTGAGTGTCTTTGCTGCCACTGTGTTTTGGAACCTTTGAGAAGGTGAGCCCTCAAATGAACAAGGAGGGGACACAAGTCATCCTGGTGGCCTAGGTCAGGAGGGAGATGACTCTAGGGGACATCCCTATGTCCCTATGGCAGACACTTCCCTGGTGAAATGATATTCTCCTCTGGGATGTGCAGAGCCTTGACCTACAGCTGAGAGCAGGCAGGGCATCCGACCTTGGGCCTGAGTGGAGCCCTCCAGCCCCCGGAACAACAAAACTACTGTGACACTCCTTCTCCTCAGAACGGGTCAAACAGAACCATAAATTCTGATTAGGGAGAGATGCTGGTTGGCAATGACATTCCAAAAAGTTTGTGATTAGTGAACTGTAAAAGCTAACATGACATGCTTATAATTGGGATGTATTTACTGCGTGAGGGGATAAAAAAAAAAACAACCCACCATGTTGCCACTGGGACAAAGTGACTTTGAAGGAACTTTCTGAAGGGGATGGACATAGCATCTCTCTTTTGCTTAGCAAACAGTGATATTTATTGATGGTACTGTTCAAATGGTGGCTGTGGTCGGGGGTGGCTTCAGCTCCTTGTCAGGGCTGCTTTACGGTGTCGTATTTTCTAGGTGGTTAAGGGGCCTTGATCATTTATTTGCTGCATTATCCCTGGTGATTTATGGACCCTCAAAGAGCCTACTCCATTTCTATGTTTTAGGCATTTTTTTTAAAACAACAAACCTTATTCCAATATGATCAATAAAGGTTTCTCCTCCTGGTCTGGGAGGGGAGTACCATGTGGGTTTATAGCAAAATCAATATGAGGATAAATGGTCAGCTGAGAGAGTCCCTTGTCAGGGTGGGAAAAGGCTGGTGAAGCCTAGGCTGGGTTAGAGGCTGACTTCGTGGGTCCTCGTCCTCAGAGGGCAGTCGGTGCAGATCAGTCACACGGTGGGCAGCAGGCTCAGCCACACCGATTAATATGACACTAGTACATTTGTTACGTACCCCGTAGCAGTTGGGTGTGTAATTTCTTCCCCTCTCCCTTTTTATTTTACACACAGAATGGCCTGGAACTCACTTTGTAAAACAGACCAGCCTCACACTCATGTCAGTCTGTCTGTCTCTGCCTCACAGATGCTGGGATTATAGGTCACCACTCACTGACAGCCCTCTCTCTATCTTGCTACCTTTCTGTTTGAGACAGAGCCTCAATTCTTACGTAGCCTCGGCCTCAAACTCATCCTTCTGTGTCAGCTTCCCAGGTATTTGGATTGCAGATGTGCACCACGGTGCTGGGCTGATTGTGGGATTTCCAATGACAGTGCACAACTGTCACAGGGCATAAGATATTGTTTATTCTGGGGCCAACTATGAGTGACCATGGCCTGGTAAGACAGATTTCGGTCGCCTCGAATTCCATGTTTCAATGTTGAAATAGTTACATAAAGTTTTTCATAGTAACAGAATAAGGAGTCTTAATCAAGACTTTAAAATTTTTTTTTCCAATCTCTCATCTATCTATCTATCTATCTATCTATCTATCTATCTATCTATCTATCTATCTATCTATCTATCTTTTCAAGGCAGTATTTCTTTGTGTAGCCCTGGCTGTCCTGGAGCTAGCTCTGTAGATTAGCCTGGCCTAAGAGAATCCACCTTTCTCTGCCTCCCAGGCACTAGGATTAAAGGTGTGTGCCACCATCAACCGGAAAAATCAAGACATTTTTTAAAAACCACTGGTTGAAACATCATGTGTGCAGTTAATGCAGAATAGGGAAATCTCGCTGTAAGCCTCAGATGCTCTCTGATGATATTCTTGGCTTTCTGGTTCATTGGAAGCTAGTTCTCTGCTCGTACATTCTTTAGGATTTATCTGATCCTTCATGTGTCACAGAGGAGGGCAATAAATGACCACTAAGATGCCCCAAGATAACCAGACTCTAGGCTTGTAATATGCCAAGCTCTCCAGTCACTGAAGCTCAAGTCAATCAGCCTGGTGGAAGGCTCAGTGGAAGGTGCAGTTCCTTTCTGGGAAATGATCCCCGAACATCCCCACGCTCCAATATTCTAGGGGCTGAGAAGACTGAGCCGAGTGCCCCCTGAAGGATACCTCAGTGAGCCAACTCTCTAGCCCTTCTTTCCCCCATTTTTTTGTGGTGAGTGTTTGAGACAGAGTTTCTCTGTGTAGCCCTGAGTGCCCTGAATGCCATGAAACTCACTCTGTAGCCCAGGCTGGCCTTACACTCACAGAGATCTGCCTGCCTCTGCCTCCCGAATGCTGGAATTAAAGGCAAGCACCACCACCTCCTGGCATTTCCCAAAAATATTTAAACATATATTCCATGGGCTGGCAAGAGGGCTCAGTGGGTAAAGGTGTTAAGGCTGACAATCTGAGTTCTAATCCCGGGGTGGATGGAGAGGACTTTCCTAAATTGCCCTCTATCTCCGTATATATGTTGTAATGACAAACCCCCCCCCCCCAAAATAAATCCAAGTATACCAGTGTGGACACCATACTACTTTCTCCCTACTTGAATATGCACTTGTTAAAAGCAGATAATACTCTCACAGGTCACAATGCCATCCTCGTACATAGCAGCTTCTGGACACCAACTCCCTGTTAAACATCCCCAAATGTGTCTTACAGTTTCTTCCATCAGCATCTGACCAGGGACCTTGATTGTCCCCCACAGCCTTCCAAAGAGCCCGGCGACCTGGGTCAGTGGCTTCTGCACTTAGAGGGTGAGGGTGTTTGGCTGCAGGTCTGAGGAGATAATTGGCCATTATGGAGAGCCAGCACAATTGACCCATCACCACACAGCACTCAGGGCTCACCCCTGGTAATTTATGGGCACCAATCATGGGCATTTACATCCCTTAAGTACTTTCCATGGTTAGTTGGATCGACCAGGTTTACCTCTAGTCAGGCATGTGAAGAGGAGGGGCCGCTCAAGGGCACTGGGCTGGGGCAGGCTGAGCGCGTTCTGGGCCCTGTGCCCAGATCCTGGCAGCAAGAAAAGGCTCCCGGACTCCTCTCCAAGGGCAGAAGCTAGAGGCTAGGTGGAGAATGGACCCAGGCACTGGGTCCGACATTCCAGCACCTCCCTCTTGGAGGAGCCTGGGGCAAACGTCATTTCTCACAGTTTAAACACATTAAAGAAAGAAGTTGTGCTCTGGACAGTGAGAGGGCTCAGAACTGTCACTAAGCCCAGTGACCTGAGTTCGATACCAGGGTCTTACATGGGGGAAAGGGAGAACTGATTCTCACAAGTTGTTCTTTGAGTTCCACACTTGTACACTGACAAATGCATGTGTGCACACACAAACACATCCAATACATGTAAAAAAAAAAGTTTTTAAAAAGTTGTATTCTTTCCCTTCCCTAGAGAAGATAATTCTCTGCCTTATGAATCGTTTTGGCATCACTAGCTGGCATTTAACAAATAATAAATGTTGCCAATAATAACAATACCATTATTATCATGTATATTATTTCTTTTTTTGAGGTAGGGTTTGTATAGCCCAGGCTGGCCTGGAGACATCTAAGGGTGACAATAAACTTCTCATTCTCCTGACCCTGCCTCCTCAGTTCTGGGATTGCAGGCATGTGCCACCACACTGGCTTCACGCAGTGCTGAGATGGGAGCCCCGGGCTTTGTGTGTGTTAGGCAAGAACTCTACAAACTGAGCTATAGCCTAGGCCTGTACACTACTGACTTACTAACCAGGAAAACCGCATCACATTTAAGAACTCCTATCTATTCTACTAAAGCCTAGAGGAAGACCCTGGGCAGCGCCCACAAGCTTGGGGTCCTGGTGGGCTGCAGAGGTCAGAACAGAAGTGTGTGGTGCTTAGGGAAGCAGCCTTGGACTGATCCAAACATCATCCTTCACAAAATTCCAGAGAAGTTCCAAGGC